>NC_079216.1:9994660-10025342 GCF_029633865.1 Lampris incognitus | reverse complement strand
CAGCCTTCGGGTCCACCGCATAGGAGCGCTCCAGTGTAGCAACTCTGCTATCCACGTTGTTCAAACCGTGTTCCACCTATTGCAGTGGTTCTCAACCTTTTTTGGGGTCCTGCACCCCCTGCGTATTTTTGATCTACCCTGAGGACCCCTCCACCTGATCTTGGGGGAGAGGGGTTGCAATTTCATAGAAACAGTAGAAACTGCATTTTAAATTGCATTATAGCATTTATTCACTCTTTGGGGCAAAAATAAGAGCTTTCAGTTGTAACTTAGATATAGTTAACAAAACAGAATTCTTATGCAGTAACTTTCAGATATATGTAACAAAAGAGAATATGTATTCAGTAACTTTCAGATATATGTAACAACAGAATTTTTATGCAGTAACTTTTAACAATGCAAACGGGAGCGTGATCTCTTATTAAAATACAATAAATTACACTTGTGAAACAGATGTAATTAGAGAAAAAAGTCATGTTACCCTCTATAGTTTAGGTAAAGGTCTCAGTCACATTTGAGCAAAATAATCCTATTTCTATAAATGTCATAGGATCTTTTTTTAAAGATATTTTATTTTCACGGACCCCTTGCAATTACACCACTGACCACTAGGGGTCCGCGGACCCCCGGTTGAGAAACACTGACCTATTGGATATTCACTACATGAGATGAGACTGTGGCTTGCAATGTGGCGACTGTGCTTCGTAGCTCAGAAAGGATTTCGTCCCTCATAGTGTCGAGCATTCCCTTCAAATCGCCACGGGTAAGTTGCTGGGGGTTAGCCGCTGCGACATTAGCATCGATAGCTTTCAGGCTAGCATTAGCTTCTGTAGCGTTGCCTGGCGCTGGCCGTGTGGTATGATTATCGTTAGGCGAAGCCGCGTGTTTGCTCGGTTTTGTTGCTCTCGTACTGGGCTTCCCACTCACCGTGCGGTCTTAAGTGTTGGCCAAGTTCTACACCAAACTCTTGTAAAAAAAAAAAAAGAAGAAGAAGGTTGTGTCCGGTTAAAATAACTCGACGATGTAAGTTATTAAATTAGCAATACGTGAGGAGCGCTTGAGTTCGTGTCTCTACCCCGCTATGGCACCGGAAGTTGTAACGTTCTGAGACGCTATTCCGCGTAACCTTTGAACCTTACAGCTTGCCATAGAACAGTGACATCGGCAAGTCCCGCGAGATTGGAGCAGTCACGTCTGTGATCCTAGATGGTGGAATGAATGAACGCGCCGTGCCGAGCCGGGATATGCATTTATTATTTTATGAAGTTTATCATTGTGCCACAGGGCAAATACAACACGGCGTCAAGAGTAGAGGTTTGACTACCGACACGTCGCCGACAAAATGGGATCTTACGGCGTCCCAGCTCCACGGATGGACTGGGATTCGGCGAATTTACCCGAAGCATGGAGACGATTCCGGCACCACGCAGAGGTGACGATCACAGGCCCCCTGTGCGAAGAGAACTACTACTACTACTACTTTCGGCTGCTCCCGTTAGGGGGCGCCACAGCGGATCATCCGTTTCCATTTCTTCCTGTCTTCTGCGTCTTCCTCTGTCACACCAGCCACCTGCATGTCTTCCCTCACCACATCCATAAACCTCCTCTTTGGCCTTCCTTTTCTCCTCTTCCCTGGGGGAAAAGAGGAAGGCCAAAGAGGAGGTTTATGGATGTGCAAAGAGAACGAGGAGGAGAAATGCAGTTACCCCCTGGTATGGATCGGGGGGGGGGGGGGAGGACGTGATGTGCACAACACCTGGACGCTCACGGGAGAAGAAGCCAGGAAGCTTAACACGTATTCCGAGAAGTACACAGAGTATTGTAACGTGCATGGATAAGTAGACACGTCGGCAGCGCTCTTCGGCTAGCAACGACACTGTTAGCGTAGCCGAGGTGAGTCCTACAGCTGAGGATGAACATCCACTCTTGATGACTGAGCATACGGTGTGAAGGGCTCTGACAAGGGTGAACACAAGGAAAGGTGCTGGTCCTGACGGCATATCCGGGCGAGTACTGAAGACCTGTGCTAATCAGCTAGCTCCAGTGTTCACCACGATATTCAACATCTTCCTAGCTGAGTCTGTGGTCCCCGCCTGCTATAAGAGATCCACCATTACTCCTGTGCCGAAGAATGCTTCTCCAACATGCCTGAATGACTACCGACCGGTGGCCCTCACCTCGGTGGTCATGAAATGCTTTGAAAGGCTGATAAAAGACCCCATCTGCACCTTCCTCCCCTGCTCCATGGACCCGCTGCAGTTTGCTTATCGTCCAAACAGATGCACAGATGATGCTGTCGCCCAGGTACTGCACACCACACTCTCTCATCTTGATAGCCGGAAGGGGGACTATGTGAGACTGCTGTTCATTGACTATAGTTCAGCTTTCAATACCATATTCCCCACCAGGCTGGCTGGCGAGCTGAGTAAACTGGGACTGAACACCCCACTGTGTGCCTAGATCTTGGACTTCCTAACCACCAGGCCCCAGGTGGTCAGGGTGGGTAGTCAAACCTGCAGCTCCCTTACTCTGAATACAGGATCCCCCCAGGGCTGCGTCCTCAGCCCACTACTGTACACCCTGTACACACACGACTGTGTGGCCAGGTTCAGCTCCAACTCCATCGCCAAGTTTACGGACAACACAGTAGTGGTTGGTCAGCTCTCCAATGACGACGAGAAAGAACTTACCTGCAGACACCACTGGCACTGAAGACTCTTCCATTGACGGGCAAACACCTTGTGTCACCAGGTCTGGACGTAGAGTCAAGCCGAGAAAAGTGCTGGACTTATAATTGTAAAGGGTGGAGGCGGATCGCTGCTCTATAAAAGAAAAAAAATCCTGTTACAATGTTAATTGAATTGCAAATGTGAAAAAGTTAAGTGCAGTTGAAATATGTTTGTTCAACATACCTGTTACTTACCTGTTCTGCAAGGAGAAAAGAGGCAATGCACTGTTTAGCATATTGATCAA
Organism: Lampris incognitus; assembly: GCF_029633865.1. NCBI lineage: Eukaryota > Metazoa > Chordata > Actinopteri > Lampriformes > Lampridae > Lampris > Lampris incognitus. The sequence goes on along the minus strand of NC_079216.1, from coordinate 10,022,369 downwards.
GTGAAACTTTGAAAGGTGAAAGTATTATTATGATTATATCTGCATTAGTTGTTGTCATATACTTTGTGATAAAATGTTGTCACAGAATTACTAAACAGTACGTTTCTAATCTTATGTTCTTTCATTACAAAAGAAGGGGGATGTAATATCCTGTAACTAGACATAGCCTAGGATATAATTGGCTGACACGATGCCTCATTTGCATACATCAGGGTTATATGGGGAATGCTTTCTGTATGACCTGGACACAAGATGGACGCTGCAATAAAGAGTAGTCAGACGTGATATCATCTCCTGTCAATTTCCTATAAGACCACTGTAAGAGTGACTAGCGAAACCACAAAGTATTACAACATACAGACTAGAAACGGCACAAAAAGCTACAAAGCAAAGAGAAAATAGCACAGCAAACAGAGCATGTAGCCACTGTGGAGGGCAGCATAGGGCCAGAGTTGTATGCCCAGCCAAGGGGAAACAATGCATTAAATGCAAAAAAATTCAATCATTTTGCAAAAGCATGCAAATCAAAATTCCCACCACAGACAAAACCTTACCACAGTACAGTGCACACTGTTGGAGAGAACACAGATGAAGAGCAGACAGAACTCTACATAGACAGTATCACAATAGAGAACAATGGCAAAAGCAATGAGCAGGCTTATGTAGAGGTAGGAATTGGCTCACCTCCACAAAAAGTCAAATTGGACACTGGGGCAGAGGCCAGTATCAGTCCAAAAACCTATTTCACACGCTGTTCAAGAACATTGCACTGAAACCAGCAGCACATAGGCTCACTGAATACGGGGGAAGAGCACTGAGCGTGAAAGGCACATGCCAGTTAAAATGTCGATACAAGGACAGCTCAACATTGCTAGATTTCTACATTGTCGACACCAATGCCCCGCCAGTCCTAGCAATGAGAACATTTCGTGATCTAAACTTAGTCAAAATAGTGATGGCTGTGAATGAGGAAAATGAGGGAACAGACATTGGCTCACGGCATACTGGCGGAGTACGCAGACGTCTTTCAAGGCATAGGCGAACTTCCAGGTGAGTGCACCTTTCACGTCGCCCCAGACGCAACGCCCGTAGCGTGCCCACCACGCAGGATCCCCATCGTGCTACGCAGCAGACTAAAAGGCGAGCTCGACAGCATGGAGAAAAATAACATAACCTGCAAGATCACGAAACCCACAGAATGGGTGAACCCACTCGTTGTAGTTGAAAAGCCCAAGACAGGAAAACGCAGTGTTTTTAGACCCCAGATCCCTTAACAAGGCAGTATAAAGACCTCACTACCCCCTTACTACTCTAGAGCAGTGTTTCTCAACCGGGGGTCCGCGGACCCCTAGTGGTCCGTGGTGTAATTGCAAGGGGTCCGTGAAAATAAAATATCTTTAAAAAAAAGATCCTATGACATTTATAGAAATAGGATTATTTTACTCAGATGTGACTGAGACCTTTATCTACCTAAACTATTAAGGGTAACAAGACTTTTTTCTCTAATTACATCTGTTTCACAAGTGTAATTTATTGTATTTTAATAAGAGATCTCGCTCCCGTTTGCATTGTTAAAAGTTACTGCATAAAAATTCTGTTGTTACATATATCTGAAAGTTACTGAATACATATTCTGTCTTGTTACATCTATCTGAAAGTTACTGAATACATATTCTGTTTTGTTACATATATCTGAAAGTTACTGCATAAGAATTCTGTTTTGTTAACTATATCTAAGTTACAACTGAAAGCTCTTATTTTTGCCCCAAAGAGTGAATAAATGCTATAATGCAATTTAAAATGCAGTTTCTACTGTTTCTATCAAATTGCAACCCCCCTCCCCCAAGATCAGGTGGAGGGGTCCTCAGGGTAGATCAAAAATACGCAGGGGGTCCAGGACCCCAAAAAGGTTGAGAACCACTGCACTAAGCTGTAGTGATCCTACCTGTTCATGCTTTGTCTTCCTTATCTGTTATCACAGAGTCATCGCACGTTGATGACTTGATGAGATCCAGTACCTCCCGCCTACTGACTGTTCATACAGGGCACATCGTTCCCCTGTTGAAGTTATAACAGAGACATGTTCCATTTGCTGCGCAGGTTCAAGCTACCAGCATTGAATCGACCAACGAATATATGCGACGCGGAACGGATGTTGTCCCCGCTTAATGTTCTACAATAAGCACGTGTTGTGGCGACAAAGGCATTGTTCTCTGTGTTTCAAAAACGTTACAGCGATACGATTGTTCTGGTAGCGTGTAAGGCAGCACTTTTCGGGAAAAGGGAGACGTCCATCCAGCCATCATCCAAACATTCCGATACGCTATTCAGCGTAACCTTTGTACCTTACAGCTCGCCATAGAAGAGTGACGTCAGCAAGCCCCGCGGGATTGGAGCATGTTTTGTTTTTTGTTTTTACTTTTTAAACACCTTTATTATATTGTAACGTGCGTGGATAAGAAGACACGCTGGCCGCTGGCTGGTGGGTCTGACCCTTTAGTCGAGCGGTTAGCGATGCCTCCTGCGGTGCGGGCGATGCGGGTTCGCCTCCCGGCCGCGGCAGTTCCTGTGGTTGCGTTGTCCCCCGAATTCGCTATAATATGAACCAAAGGTCAAAATCTGGTTGTAACAAATTAGCACATAGCGAAAATCAGACAGCTACTATAATGTTTTTTTTTAGTATTTTACAAAACAATAAAAGATAAGAAAAATAATGATAATAAAAAACCCCGAAAAGACAGAAAGCGTTCTAATCAGAAATCAATATATATATATTTTTGTAAATATGCAAAGCTTGTTTGGTTTGAATGCGTTTCAGTGCTTTCTTAAATTGTATCAATTAATTCATGAAGACTAAGAATGGCCTGGCCTTTAAAAAATCTAGATCTATTGATAAATTGTTTAGCCATCATAATCAGGCTATTGTACACCATTTCCGTGTTTTTATCCTCCATTATAACTCCAGATTTAATATCCTTATAATCTAAATTGGGCAAATAAAAGTTTTTTTCGGATATCCAATTTTGAAGTAATTCCCAAAAGGCTCTAGTATAATTACAAGTAAAACACAACTGTTCTAATGTTTCGCTAACAGACTCACAAAACATACAATTGTTTTTTTTTTCAATGTTAAATCTTTGTCTCAGAAAGTCATTACAAGGATAAATATAATTTATCATTTTAAAATGAGTTTCTTTTGCTTTTGGTGAAATAGGGAGAGTGAGGTATCTGGTTCTAATTTTGCCTATAATCTCTTTAGGATAATTTTTTAATAGATTTTTTTCTTTTTAATGGTAGAGGAAAGAGTAGGGAGGTAAGGGCACCCCTCACAATTTTGTTTGTGCGTTTTCTCTCCATAAAATCGAGATTTTCTGTGTAAAGTGAAGGCATCTTTGGTACTAACATGTCGTAAGTCAAAATTCCTTTCATCATATTCACCACTACTTGTGGGACTGCCTTGACAACCGCTGAGTATTGTTTTTTTTGTTTTTTTGCACTCGTCACATTGAATTTATCAATGAATTTATTGTACTCCAGAACATTTCCTCTTGGATCCAAGATGGTGGAATGAATAAACACACAGTGCTGAGCCGGAATATGCATTTATTATTTTATTAAATTTATAACTGTGCCACAGGGCAAATAGTACAGAATTCCCACGCCAAGGTATTCTTTTGGTGAAATCTGACCCCTTCACTCGATTAAACTGAATATTTGAAGATATAGTAAATAAAAATGTTTCAACATGACTTAAAATACAATCATTATGACCGTCCTGCATCACATTTATTCTATTTGGCATTCAATGCGAAAGGCAGGTGGAGGAATAGCTCTTCCGGGTTAGGATATTAGCTGCTTCTGAGAGAGCGGGAAGTAAAGAGATAGCTGCCGTTTCGAGTGACAGAAGGTCACGTCCTCATTTTCTGCTGAACTCGTGATTCTTCCACTGCTGACATTTAAAATGTAGGGCATCATTGCTGCAGCTATGTTTCACGGGGCATATTTGCTGTTTCCTAGTTGTTGACAAGGTGAGACATCATGGCGAACCAACATTTCCCCCCCCCCATCTGGCACTTGAATATGGGTCAATGCAGTTATAATTTGGTCAGCTGTCCGGGGGTGCTCTTGGCCTGCAGGTAGCTGATGATATCCATCACCCAGGGGTCTGAAGGCCTGGCACACAGCTTGTAACCGGCTCTTACCTTTAACCTGGGAGCAGGGGAACCACAGCAGATTGACACATTCAGAAAGACGAACAGGTGAATGTGGAAGCGAAAAGGTGAATACAGTGATGCGATGATGATAAATTGATGTGTAAAATTGACACAGTCAGAAATGCACCACGCATGCATACACACACAGTCAATTATGCAAATATGCATGTATGCCAACAAGAATATTTACTTACAGCACTGCACGGTTAGTGCACTGCTGGCTGGTATTGGTGTAGCTGATCACTCTCTTTTTAGCAATCTGGCGCTCGGTGAATGCGAAGCAGCACCTCTTAGGCCCTGTACCACGCATGCCTAAAAAAAGGAAAGAGAAATACCCATGAGAACGACCATCTCAGAAAAATGCAACATTATCTACCCATTACTTAATCAACAGACACATTTTGACACACTGACACATACGAACAGTACAGACAAACACACATGCATACACACACAAACGTCTAACATTTTCAGCCATCCGTCCATTATCCAAATCGCTCATCCCAATCAGGGTCGCGGGGATGCTGGAGCCTATCCTAGCAGTCATTGGGCAGCAGGCGGGGACACACCCTGGACAGACCGCCAGTCCATCACACAGACCATTTCAGCTAATCATTTAGAGTCTAATATTTGTCAGTCCCTATTTCACCCATCAGCACACAAGCATATATCATCATCACCATCATCATCGGCGGTCACTTGGGGTCAAGTATGACCATCCTCCTTCTGGGTCCCTCTGGGTCCTCAAGTGGGTGTAGAGGCCAAACCTGGAGCCGCATAATGGGAAGACACCTGCACGTGACAGCTTTTGACATGGAGCGGCTGATGCGCCTGCAGCCACCACACAGTCCTCGGCAGGGGACGACCAGATTCCAATGGCATGGAGAACCAAGGCGATTGGAGACCACCCTCCGTTGCAGCCTTCGTTCGCCTTCACTGCCGTTGTGACCTGGAGACATCTTCCACCAGTTCTGCCGTTGAGGTCTTTGCTGGATCGTGCTTCATCTGAAACCCCCCCTCCTTGACCTAGCCGCCTATAGTGACCCTACCAGGAGCCAAGCTCTTGGGCTCACTGTCACATGAAAGCTTCTCCACCACAGCAAGGTGGCAATCCAGGAGAAGACAAGCATATATATATATATATATATATATATATATATATATATATATATATATATATATATATATATATATATATATACACACACACTACTTTCGGCTGCTCCCGTTAGGGGTCACCACAGCAGATCACCCGTTTCCCTCTCTTCCTGTCTTCTGCATCTTCCTCTGTCACACCAGCCACCTGCATGTCCCCTCTCATCACATCCATAAACCTCCTCTTTGGCCTTCCTCTTCTCCTCTTCCCTGGCAGCTCCATATTCAGCATCCTTCCCCCAATATACCCAGCATCTCTCCTCCACACATGTCCAAGCCATCTCAATCTTGCCTCTCTTGCTTTGTCTCCAAACCGTCCAACCTGAGCTCTCCCTCTAATATAATCCTTCCTAATCCTGTCCTCCTTCATCACTCCCAGTGAAAATCTTAGCATCTTCATCTCTGCCACCTCCAGTTCCACCTCCTGTCTTTTCGTCAGTGCCACCGTCTCCAAACCATATAACATAGCTGGTCTCACTACCATCTTGTAAACCTTTTATCTAGGCCTATGTCTTTTTTCACATAATGACAGATGGAGTACCCCCCTTCATTTCCCTGCATGTTTTACTTTCTATTTCTGTGCATGTGACAAATAAAGTACTTGAACTTGAACTTTCCCTTTAACTCTTGCCGGTACCCTTCTGTCGCGAATCACTCCAGACACTCTTCTCCACCCACTCCACCCTGCCTGCACTCTCTTCTTCACCTCTCTCCTGCACTCCCCATTACTTTGGACAGCCCCCCCCCCCCCCCCCCCCCCACCCCCCCCCCCCCCCCCCCCCCCCCCCCCCCCCCCCCCCCCCCCCCCCCCCCCCCCCCCCCCCTGCCTGCACTCTCTTCTTCACCTCTCTCCTGCACTCCCCATTACTTTGGACAGCTGACGCCAAGTATTTAAACTCATACGCCTTCGTCACCTCTACTCCTTGCATCCTCATCATTCCATTGTCCTCCCTCTCATTCACACATATGTATTCTGTCTTGCTCCTACTGACTTTCATTCCTCTTCTCTCCAGGCTCTCCTCAACCTGCACCCTACTCTCGCTACAGATCACAATGTCATCCTCGAACATCATCTTCCATAGAGACTCCTGCCTGATCTCTTCCGTCAACCTGTCCATCACCATTGCAAACAAGAAAGGGCTCAGAGACGATCCTTGATGTAATCCCACCTCCACCTTGAACCCATCTGTCATTCCAACCACACACCTCACCACTGCCACACTGCCCTCATACATATCCTGCACCACTCCTACATACTTCTCTGCAACTCCCGACTTCCTCATACAATATATATATCCGGACATCCGCAGGGAGCTTGGAGTACAGCTGCTGCTCCTTCGCGTCGAAAGGAGCCAGTTGAGGTGGTTTGGGCAACTGATTAGGATGCCTCCTGGGCACCTTCCTTTGGAGGTTTAACGGGCACGGCCAACTGGGAGGAGACCCCGGGTAGACCTAGAACTCGCTGGAGGGACTACATGTCCAATCTGGCCTGAGAAGGCCTTGGGATCCCCCAGGAGGAGCCGGAGGGCGTTGCTGGGGAGAGGGACGCCTGGAGTGCCCTACGTAGCTTGCTGCCGCCGCGACCCAACCCCGGAGAAGCGGCTGATGATGAATGAATGAACGAATATATATATACATACATACATACATACACACACACACACACACACACACACACATTGCTGCACTTCTATCTTTGTGAGGACTCCTCATTGACTACATTCATTCCCTAGTCCAGGGGTGGCTAACCATGTGCCATGGAGAGCCATGTGTATGCAGGTTTTCGTTCCAGCCGGACTCCACACCAGGTGACTTCACTGATACGTTCTTCCTCTTTGGTTGAAGGGTTGCTAATCAGTGAAATCACCTGGTGTGGAGTCCGGCTGGAACGAAAACCTGCATACACATGGCTCTCCATGGCACATGGTTAGCCACCCCTGGACTAGTCCTTAACCCTAACCTTAACCATCAGAACTACATGTCTAACCTTAACCCTTCCTTACCATAACCTTAACCTAATCACTTGACCCTAAACCTAAGGCCTAGCCCTAAAATTGACCCTTAAAGAAAAATCAAAAATATCCTCACTCTACTACTACTACTACTACTACTACTACTTTTGGCTGCTCCCGTTAGGGGTCGCCACAGTGGATCATCCGTTTCCATCTCTTCCTGTCCTCTGCATCTTCCTCTGTCACACCACCTGCATGTCCTCCCTCACCACTTCCATAAACCTCCTCTCTGGCTTTGGTTAAAAGTCAAATTTGTCCTCACAACAATGGAAGTATAAGTTTTTTTTGTCACCCTCCTCGTTCAGGTTCGTTTCAGTTATTTTCTTACCTTCACTGAGTGCGATGGCAGCCAGAACCAGTACAAGCACAGACAGAGCGAGACGAGGAGCAGACATTTTGAACTTTGTGAGCCCCTTAAAGTAAATGTATCACGTCAGGTGAATGGGGACCTCTCAGTTGTACTGTGTCAGCTCGCCCAGCTTGCTGTGTGGAGTTCTGCTCAGTTGGACTTTATACTTATACGTGTCAGGCTGGGGGAGACCCTTGTAATTGGCCCTGCATCAGTGACCATTGAGTTGACCTTTCACATGGGGCTTGCCATGAGGGTGTTTCAATCCTAGGTAGCTGTGTGTTTGAGTTTCTTTGTATGATGCGTACTTTCACTTCTCCAAACAATGACTAAATCTGAAATTGAACAGACAAATGGAGAAGTGAGTACTCACTCTGGGAATAACAGAAATGTTTCAGCCTTCTTTTTGTGCCCTTGTTTTATTATTGCATTATGTTCTATTATCGTATTATTCTTGATTTTTTGTGTGTCATGTGTTATGTTATTAATCTATGATTTGTGGTGGGTGGGTGTCTGTGGGTGTCCGTGGGTGCGGTGAATGACCGGACTAGGTAGCAAGGTGAACATTTGCGGCGGGAATGTTGTGTACAGTTTTTTCCTACATAACGTTCATCACACTTTCTATAAAAAGGAAAATACTTTGGGTAAATTTGTATATTGTTTAGGCTTAGTTGTGTTAATCCAGTGTGTGTGTGTGTGTATGTGAGAGAGAGAGAGTGTGTGTCTGTGCGTGAGCACCATGCACGTGAAATAATTTAGCAAACTTTCGAGTGAGCTGTCATCATTATCATCACATCATCATCAAGAGGAAATGAAATAGCCCGCAAAATTTTCGCAAACACAGAGTCCACTTCTGACACCAGTGTAACGAATTCAGGGCAAGCCGGGAATCGGTCGCATCCGGGAATCAAACCCAGATAGCCCGGACCATGAGCGACTGCGCTAACCTGTCAACTAAAGGGTTAAAATTGTCACATAAAGGAAGGTTGGTGTACAGCGATCACAGTGTTGAAGAAATCATGCAGCCCTGACTTGCAAACACTGTAAACCATTCTGTTCACCGTGAGAACTTTCATCATTTATTCTGGTCGGCGTCTATATCAAACCCAAGGCTTGTGTTATAGAGGCACTGAAACACCTGGCTGATCAAATTACAATCACGGGGTGCAAATATCCAGACTCCCTGCTCATTATCCTTGGGGATTTTGACAGCAAACCTCAGCCACGAACTGCCAAAATACAGACAGCATGTTAAATGTCCCACCAGGGACAAAAACGCTCTGGATCATTGTTGCAAAAATATTAAATGACGCCTATTGCTCTGTTCCCCATGCAGCCCTGAGACTCTCATCACTGTCTGATTCATCATCTCCCAACCTACAGGCAGAAACTAAAATGTGCAAAGCCTGTGGTCAAAACTGTGAGGAAATGGAACTGGAGCTCCAGGCCAGCCTTGACTGCACTGACTGGAGTGTTTTTGAGGCTGCATCTACAGACCTGGATGAACTAACTGATACTGTGACGTCTTCCATCAGCTTTTGTGAGGACATGTGTGTGCCCACCAAAACTTTCTGTACCTTCAACAACAATAAGCCCTGGTTCACAACAAAACTCAGGCAGCTTCGTCAGGCCGAAGAGGAAGCCCACAGGAGTGGAGATAGGGTTCGGTACAACAAAGCCAGAAATACACTCACAAAGGAGGTCAGAGAAGCAGTTTCCCCCCCTTAAAATACCCCCCCCTCTCCTTTTCTCCCCAGTTGTATCCAGTCAATTACCCCACTCTTCTGAGCCGTCCCGGTCGCTGCTTCACCCCCTCTACCAATCCAGGAAGGGCTGCAGACTACCACATGCCTCCTCCGATACATGTGGCATTGCCAGCCGCTTCTTTTCACCTGACAGTGAGGAGTTTAACGAGGAGGACGTTAACACATGGGAGGATCACGCTATTCCCCCAAGTTCCCACTGTTCGGGGGGGGGGGACTGGGGGTAATAGCGTGATCCTCCCATGTGCTATATCCCCCTGACGAAACTCCTCACTGTCAGGTGAAAAGAAGCGGCTGGCGACTCCATATGAATCGGAGGAGGCATGTGGTAGTCTTTAGCCCTCCCCGGATTGGCAGAGGGGGTGAAGCAGTGACCGGGATGGCTCAGAAGAGTGGGTTAATTGGCCAGATACAACTGGGGAGAAAAGGAGGGGAAAAACCCAAAAAAACCCCAACTTCCTGACAGACAGGAGGCAGCTGGTGAGGCTGGAGAAAATCACATCCAGCACCTGGACAATCAGCACTGGCGCCCCCCAGGGATGTGTTCTCTTCCCTCTACTCTTCTCCCTCTACTGCACCACAGGTGACCTGTCTGTTAAACTCCTGAAGTTTGTTGACGACACAACCATAATTGGCCTTATCTGGGATGGTGATGAGCCTGCATATAGATGGGGGGGTTGAACAGCTGGCCCTCTGGTGCGGCCATAACAACCTGGAGCTGAACATGCTCAAAACAGTGGAGATGACAGTGGGCTTCAGGAGGAGACCCCGATACTGCTCCTCTTCACCATACTCAACAGCATGGTATCTGCGGTGAAAACCTACAGATTTTTGGGTTCCACAAGCTCCTAAGACCTATGTTGAGCATCCAACATAGACACAATCATCAAAAAGGCCCAGCAGAGGATGTGCTTTCTCCACCAGTTCAGGAAGTTCAACCTGCCTCAGCAACTGCTGATTCAGTTCTATACTGTCCAGTCTGTCCTCTGGTTTAGCTCAGCCTCCAAACAGGACAGGGACAGACTACAACGGATAGTAAAATCTGCAGAGACAATTACTGGTGCCAACCTGCCCTTCATTCGGGACTTATACACCCCCAGAGTCAGGAAATGGGCAGGCAACTTCACTGCAGACCCATCGCACCGTGGTCACAACCTGTTCCAACTCCTCCCCTCTGGTAGGCGCTACAGAGCACTTTAACAAAGCATCCAGATATAAAAACAGTTTCTTTAAGCGGGCTGTCATTCAAATGAACACTTAACACTGTCAAATAAATCCAAACATTTTGTGTATACTGTACTGTACATTGTACATATACTGGCACACTGTCATGCCCATCTACCTCAGGCATGAATGTAAGTAAGCTGCTAAAACCTATTTCAGCCTCTCTGATCTATTCTCTGCACCACTGCACCTTATCACCTCTTATTTCGAATACTCAATCCTTGTGTATATATCTGAAGATTGTTATGTTGTTGTGTTGTTATTCTATGTTAAGTACACTGAGAGAGCCATGAAACCAGAGTCAAATTCCATGTATGCGCAAACCTACATGGCGAAACATGATTCTGATTCTGACAATGGTCTAGATTATGGTTAAATATTAAACTCCAGTAAACTTCATTAACAAGGTACCAAATATGTGGCCTGTTAAAAGGCAGCCATTAAAAGTAGTTAAAAGGGATTGTTTCAAAAGGATTGTTTTCCATGGTAAAAGATAATGGAGTTACCACCAGTAACACATCTCACACCATACAGTGTCTTCTTCATACTTGTCTCCTTTTGGGGAGATTCCAGACATCCCGCCCCTCACTTCTATAGGGAAAGTTTCTGTTGGGAAAACCTTGACAATCTAAAAAGTACACAAAATTCCAAAAGTACCGAACCCGATCAACTCTGTCCTCTGCCCAGGGCCGACCCTGCCTGCAATGTGTCGCGAGGGTCCATCCGTCTGTTTTCTAGATGTCTAACCTCACAAAAAAAGATGAATGAGGGCAAAATCAGAGCCTTCTCGATGGAGGCGATGAGAGAGGAACGAGTAGAGAGGCCCGGAAAATCCCCGCCACCTTGTTGTTTGGGCTCGAGTCTGAGCATAAATACACTTTGCTCCAGAGTGACATGTGCAACGTTACATAATACCAACCTGGATCACCACTGTTTTGATGGTCTACTGATTGATCAGTTATATATGTTTTCGTGTGTGTGTGTGTGTGTGTGTGTGTGTGTGTGTGTGTGTGTGTGTGTGTGTGTGTGTGTGTGTGTATTGGTTTATCCGTCTGTCTGTTTTTTTATCTGTCTGTCTATCTCTCTGTCTATGTCTCTGTCTGTCCATCTTTCTGTGTCTGTCTGTCTTTTTGTCTGTGTGTGTGTGTCTGTGTCTCTGTATGTCTGTCTTTCTGTGTGTGTGTGTGTCTTTTTGTCTGTGTGTGTGTGTGTGTCTCTGTCTGTCTTTCTGTATGTCTGCCTACGTCTGTCTTTCTGTATGTCTGCCTACGTCTGTCTTTCTGTGTGTCTGCCTCATTCTGTCTTTCTGTGTGTCTGCCTCTGTCTGTCTTTCTGTGTGTCTGCCTCTGTCTGTCTTTCTGTGTGTTTGTCTGTGTCTTTGTATGTCTGTCTGTCTTTGTATGTATGTCTCTGTCTGTCCATCTTTTTGTGTCTGTCTGTGTGTTTGTCTGTGTCTCTGTATGTCTGTCTGTCTTTCTGTGTGTCTGTCTGTCTGTCCATCTTTCTGTGTCTGTCTGTGTGTTTGTCTGTGTCTCTGTATGTCTGTCTGTCTTTTTATGCCTGTCTCTGTCTGTCTGTATTTCTGTGTGTGTGTGTGTCTGTCTTTTTGTCTGTGTGTGTGTCTGTGTCTCTGTCTGTCCATCTTTCTGTGTTTGTCTGTGTCTCTGTATGTCTGTCTGTCTATTTATGCCTGTCTGTCTGTCTTTCTGTGTGTGTGTGTGTGTGTGTCTGTCTGTCTGTCTGTCTGTCTGTCTGTCTGTCTTTTTGTCTGTGTGTGTGTGTGTGTGTCTCTGTCTTTCTGTATGTCTGCCTCTGTCTGTCTTTCTGTGTCTGTCTGTGTCTTTGTATGTCTGTCTGTCTTTGTATGTATGTCTCTGTCTGTCCATCTTTCTGTGTCTGTCTGTGTGTTTGTCTGTGTCTCTGTATGTCTGTCTGTCTTTCTGTGTCTGTCCATCTTTCTGTGTCTGTCTGTCTGTCTGTCTGTCTGTCTGTCTGTCTGTGTGTTTGTCTGTCTGTCTGTGTGTTTGTCTGTCTGTCTGTGTGTTTGTCTGTGTCTCTGTATGTCTGTCTGTCTTTTTATGCCTGTCTCTGTCTGTCTGTCTGTCTTTCTGTGTGTGTGTGTGTGTGTGTGTGTGTGTGTGTGTGTGTGTGTGTGTCTGTCTGTCTTTTTGTCTGTGTGTGTGTCTGTGTCTCTGTCTGTCTTTCTGTAAGTCTGCCTACATCTGTCTTTCTGTGTCTTTCTGTATGTCTGTCTTTCTGTATGTCTGCCTCTGTCTGTCTTTCTGTAAGTCTGCCTACGTCTGTCTTTCTGTGTCTGTCTCTGTCTGTCTTTCTGTGTCTTTCTGTATGTCTGCCTCTGTCTGTCTGTCTGTCCATCTTTCTGTTACTGTCCATCTTTCTGTGTCTGTCTGTGTCTGTCTGTCTGTCAGTGTCTCTGTATGTCTGTCTGTCTTTTTATGCCTGTCTCTGTCTGTCTGTCTTTCTGTGTGTGTGTGTGTGTGTGTGTGTGTGTGTGTGTCTGTCTATTTGTCTGTGTGTGTGTCTGTGTCTCTGTCTGTCTTTCTGTGTGTCTGTCTGTCTGTCCATCTTTCTGTGTCTGTCTGTCTGTGTTTGTCTGTGTCTCTGTATGTCTGTCTATCTTTTTATGCCTGTCTCTGTCTGTCTGTCTTTCTGTGTGTGTGTCTGTCTTTTTGTCTGTGTGTGTGTCTGTAAATCTGCCTACATCTGTCTTTCTGTGTGTCTGCCTCTGTCTGTCTTTCTGTGTCTTTCTGTATGTCTGCCTCTGTCTGTCTTTCTGTATGTCTGCCTCTGTCTGTCTTTCTGTGTGTCTGTGTCTGCCTGTCTGTCTGTCCATCTGTCTTTCTGTGTGTCTGTGCCTGTCTGTCCGTCTGTGTCTTTCTGTGTGTCTGTCTATTGTTTTGTGTGTCTGTGTCTATCTGTGTGTCTGTCTGTCTGTCTATCTACTGAAGGACCATGTTATCCAAAGGAAATGAACTCTATACCTGTCTCCTCCTCTCCCCTCCTCTTCTTAGTAACGTTTTATTCCTGGCATTTCATAGTAGCACAGAAAAGGAGTAGCATACAAACTATGTTCTTCATAGGTGCTTTGTGTTTCGCCTGTTGCTGTCATACCTTAAAATCAACTCCTTGTATGATGCTTTTGAATTGTATGCGAGTTTGCAGAGTGCCTCATCAGAACAGGTGTCCCCTGTGCGGTGTGAGTTAGTCATCTCCATCCTATTGGTTAGTGTCTCACCCAGTCATACATAAAACACACACTGAGTCACACGAGAGCGCTGATGCCTGAAGTTTGACACCTGGGCCGCCGAGGCTTTCCAGCCTACAGCCTATCTATGAGCGCCACAGTTAATGTCCCGTGTGAAGGAAAAGTGGAACTATTGCACATTTTGTCCATCCATTATCCCTTAACCAAACCGCTTACCCTGCTCTCGGGGTCGTGAGGGTGCTGGAGCCTATCCCAGCAGTCATTGGGCGGTAGGCGGGGAGACACCACGGACAGGCGGCCGGGCCATCGCAGAGCACCGAGTTGGAGGTAACACAGGGGTTCGAACCGACGATCCCTGTGTTGGTGGGCAACGGAATAGGCTACCCGGACGCCCCAGACATACTCTACTCCGCTACGCTACCCAGACTAAATACTCCAGTGGAGCTACTCGGCAGAACAGTAATGGGCGTCTAAGGGGATGTGACGGCTCAAGTGAAAGCAAGGCCAGTGTCCTACCCATTTCGCGCGGGAATGTCAAATGTGAACGTGAAATGCGCACAAAATGTGCACATTTTGTCACGCCACTCATTTCTTATCGCCGGTCCCCAAACGCATCGCTCTGCCTGCAGGTGGGTAGGCCAGAGTGTGCAGGTCACAGCTTCGATAGGTTTTACAGCATGAACGGGAAGCTGGTCTACTTCGCCTCTACAATTGACTTAATAATTATATGACCATATGGACCCCCCCTCCCCCCCAATACTGTGAACCTCATAACAGCACAAAGATGTTAGTGCATGTGACTAAAAGTAATTTTGAGTTTGTTTGTTCGTTGTTTCTCGTCATGAGGGCAGGTCCCTCTTCGTTTCAGTCACAGAAATGCCATCATGTAAGTGTAAGATGACAGGAGTTGGGTTCTCCCCCTTTGATAAAAAGCAGAAAGACACATACAGCCACACGTCTGCACGAATGAATAAACAAGAGACACACACACACACACACACACACACGTTGACACAAGTACTAGAAGAACCACACAAAGACACCGTTTCTTTCAAAGAGAGAAAACTTTGTTTAAAAAAAAAAAGTAAAAGCAGAAGAAAAGCAGTTTGTTTAAGAAGCGTAAAAAGAGAAAACCATGGACTTCCCTTGCCACGTTATACAGAGAGCAAGCTAAACTACCCCCTACCCAAGCACCATCCCCTAACCCATTAAAAAAAAACAACCCAAAAACTATGAACAGAGATAAATGGGGGTGGGGGTGGGTGGGGCCAAGAGAGACTGCAAAGTGAGGCGTTGCTCATGCTAAGACTAGAAGGCTGCAGCATCTTTAGGGTGCATGCAGACCACAGTAAGTGAGGAGTGGGCCCAGCAGAGCTGCACCCAAACACCCGTGGCTCACACCCAACACTGAACGCAAGGGCTGAGTAGTAGCTCTATGGAAGTCTAATTTATATGAGAGTGAACAATAAGTAACAGTGATAGTTTGCTTATGCCGTGCCTGTGTTTGTGTGTTGTTGTGTTTTTTTTTGGGACAATATCTGGAGAAAATAATCAAGCGAGGGAAGCGAGCCCTGCACAGCAGCCGTTCTCCGCTCGACATTTTGACCTTTCATTCCCCACGTCTGGTTCAAAGGTCAACCTCCCCACTTATCGTTCCCTTTTTTTGTTGCTGCTAAACAATATGACGAAGTACAAACACATAGCATAACAATAAAATATATGCAATTTAAAAAAGAAAAAGAAAAAGAAAAAAATAAACGGGTTATCCGCCACGTTTTTCGTAAAACAGCGTGAAGGATATCGACCTTTGACCTCCAACAACCGAAATAACCCTGGATTACTATTCATGGGCAAATGCATGGTAAAGCTCTTGCAGAAGTCCGGCTGTATGTATGCTTACTGTAGTGTTAACGCCACCCGTGCGAAGGTACTTGTGTAGCAGGGTGCCGAATTAGGGCAGAGGGCTGGCAGGCCGTCTGCACATCTCCTACATCCCTGCTGTCATTTACTCTGAGGGCACATCCTCAAAGAAAATGTTACAAGTCTTGTCAAATTCTGGCCGAGCACATATCCATCCTTTATTCAATATAGAATTATAGTGTATTTACAAATATTTACCATTCACCATGTAAGCCACATACTCTACAGGTAGGAATCAGTTTCATTTGACATTTGCCCTGATCCAGAAAAGGGTGGAAAAGTAAGCCTTGGTTAAAAAAACAACAAACCCCCCCCCAAAAAAAACAAGCAAACAAACCCACATTTAAACCTTACAAATTAAGGATAGTAATATTAGAAGAATGGTATCAGTCATAATAATCCTAATAAAGTAAATTTGAAGAGATTTGTCATCATGAGTGTACTAAAAGCAGGTGGAACTTACTGCGGGTAGTCATGTCGGGTGGACATCAGTTACGGATCATGTTCACACACACACACACACACAGACACACACACACACACACACGTGATGTGTACACTGTTGAGAAGAGATGTGAGCGTACATACTCTATATTTTGTGTTATCTTAAAAAAAAGAAATCGACTGAAAAAATACACTTGTGTCCGAGGACCTGTTGCTAACAGCGTCTCTAACACACGATGCACTGACAAAGTAACGTGATATGTGCTGTTCCAACGTATGCACACGGTTTAGGTTGAACATGACACACCCAGCCGCCCAAGTCAAAGCGTGTAAAGGCGTCCCCCTCCGAAAACAGGCCGAGGAGCTGCATTGTAAACATTTGTTCTGCGGACCAAGGCAAACAAATAGCGTCTGAACTCTTCTAAATAAAAATCAAATTCAGACACATATTTGCCTCTCCCTGTCCTGATTGGCAGATTAGACAAGCTCATACTCTTACTTAACAGACTCTTTATACATAACTAAAAGATGTCCTTACTCAACACAAGATAAATCCAAACAGATTTTTGTTTTTCCTCCGTAATTCCAGCAACTTGTTTGACCTCGGTCTGTGCGGCTGTATTTGGGATTCAAATGTACAAATATAAATACCATGCTATAGTGGTGTAGTTAAGAGAAAACACAGCTCAAAGCCAGCCCCCGCATGTCCATGCATGTGCTGGTGCACGTGTTCTTCAGCGTTGTGTCAGTACTTGAATCGTCGAACAGGAAAGGAGAGTAGGTCTTCCGGTGCTGACGCGGGATCGACTGCCAATTGGTTTAGCACTGCTCAACGTGTACATGTGTGTGTGTGTGTGTGTGTGTTAGTTTTTGGACCCCCCTCCCCTTTTTTCCCCTCCCCAATTGACCTTTCGCAAAGTACCGGCCCCAGAACGGTGCTTGTCCAATCCGCCCTTAGCAACGGTTTCTATGTGAGGGAGGTCCGACAAGCTTTCAGACAAGACAGCAAAATGCTGAGACGGTGTGCCCATGGGATCTGCACATCGGATACTGGGTATCTGAACAGGTTGGAGGGGGTGTCATTTTCTTCCCCTCCCCGAGACCCAGAACGCAAGAGGCGCAATGTCGGCAATGGGTTTAGCAGTATAGCAGACCCCCATGGCTAGCTTAATCCATCCAAAATCAACCAAAAACACCTGTCTGCTCCAAGCTAAGCTAGCTACTCGCTACTAATATTGCTAACGTATTAGCACTGTTACCCACACAATGATTATTACCATTAGCAACATATTGTAGTGAATTCGGGGGGCAGTCTGGGAGACCGTCGCCACAGCCGGGACGCGAACCCGCGTCTCCCGCTCCGCAAGCGACAACGTTAACCAGTCGACTAAAGGGTCCGACCCGTTAGCCAAGGCGTCTACTTATCCATGCACGTTACACTACCCCCCTCCTTCAGGAAGCGCGTCCCCGCGCTTAAGCATATCAGCTCCTTCACGCGCCTCCGATGGCCTTACGGTCTCATCTTCCCACTTCTGAAACCAGTGTCGCGAATTCGGGGGGCAGTCTGGGAGACCATCGCCACAGCCGGAACGCGAACCCATATCTCCCGCTCCGCAAGCGACAACGTTAACCAGTCGACTAAAGGGTCCGACCCGTTAGCCAAGGGCCAACGTGTCTACTGATCCATGCACGTTACAATATCAACGTATCACTGACTAACAAAATAACATTATTAATGTATCCGATGAACGTAACCAGCTTAGCCCGTAGCCAGAGACACCTAGTTTAATGATAGCTCATGATCGCTAGCCCACTAACATAACTGTGTTATGCTAGCCACAGGTTAGCCAGGTTCCACCTTTCATTTCAGAGCATCAAGACCCGCGGGGAGGGTCGGCTGGGATGGTCTCTGGCCAGTCTGACCTTCTCATATCCGGCCTATTTTAAACTCCCCCCCCCCCCTCTGTGAGCTCCAGGTGGGGAGCGGCCGTTCGGAAAACCGCGGAGGCATCTCGTTTGCCTTATTTTGTTGAAAATACCGGTTCTGGTCCGAAGGCGAAAAATAAATAAATAAATAAACAAAATAAAAATCATGGTGCGGTTCCCCCGGCCCCGGGGCCCGTCCCTGGCCGCCCTGCGACCCCCCCAGGAGCCCATACAGAACCCCCGAAAAAGCCTGGATAAAACGGGCCTGACCCTTTAGTCTAGCGGTTAGCGATGCCTACTGCGATGCGGGCGATACGGGTTCGCCTCCCGGCCGCGGCAGTTCCTGTGGTTGCGTTGTCCCCCGAATTCGCTACAATACGGTGATGTTGACAATGGATTATCAAAAATATACCAATAACGGCTGAAATATTGAACTTACCCTACAGTGCAAGGGCACAGTTGGTTCGCAATGTTTCAGAATTAGTTGATGGGGTTTCTCATTTGATTGCGACCGGTAAGCTTTACCGTCGCACCCGGCAGCCCGGAGTCCACGCAGGTTTTACTTTTAATATTCCGAATCGTCGTGTTTACGTCTTAATAGTTGAACTTAGACCATTACAATATTCACCGAATTGAATCAAAACGAACGACGAACGCATACTCGCATTTCAACACTCTACTCCTGAGTGAATTCTCGTTACATTTCCGGGTATGACGTCACTCCTTACGGGTACCCACAGGGGTCAAATCCAAACGCAATACATGGCATGACTGCACCCCTCCTGCATACTGTAACCCCCCTCCGCCTTTCACCGGATGATATTAAGGATGAATTACTCCAAAACACATCACTTATTTTCTCTGGGAAATGCGCTGATTTCTTCCTTCCTGTTTTGGGGTTTTTCCGGCTGCTTCGTGGATGGTTCTGAAAAGCTTGATGGGCATAGCAACAGTAACTAAGGGGGGGGGCTTTGCGAAAGGTCAGTTGTATCCGACCAATTACCCCACTCCTCCGAGTGGTCCCGGTTGCTGCGCCACTCCCTCCGCCGATCCGGGGAGGGCTGCAGACTCCCGCATGCCTCCTCCGACACATGCGGAGTCGCCAGCCGCTTCTTTTCACCGGACAGTGAGGAGTTTCGCCAGGCGACCCCCTACGGCAGCAGCCGAAAGTAGTAGTGGTAGTAATGAGGAGTGTCGCTAGGGGGACGTAGCGCGTGGGAGGATCACGCTACTCCCCCCCCCCCCATTTCTCTTCTCCCGAATAGGCACCCCGACCGACCAGAGGAGGCGCTAGTGCAGCTACCAGGACACATACCCACATCCGGCTTCCCACCCGCAGACACGACCAATAGCGTCTGCAGGGACGCCCGACCAAGCCGGAGGTAACGCGGGGATTCGAACCGCCGATCCCCGCGTTGGCAGGCAACAGAACAGACCGCCACGCCACCCGGACGCCCACGTGTGCGATTGTGTAGCGCATTTGTGTCTACTCAATGACCTGTGCGTGTGTGTGCGTGTGTGTGTGTGTGTGCGTCAGCATAAGTATATACGTTCTCTTACGTTTGCGTAATTGGTTAAACGGTGTCAGTAAAGTATTGTGTTTGTCTTAGCGTTGGCAGGGTGGCACGTCTCACGCGCTGAAGTGACGTCACGGCGGGTCTCGGGGAAACACGCCTGCTGTGCCCGTCCCCATGGCAACACGGGCAAAGCCCCGGCGCCTCCAGTCATTAGACACGCCCTTCACTCCTTCTCCTTTCCAGCCAGCCAGCGAAGCACGGCTCTAAAGTGTCGCGTCGCATCAGAAACAATCCCTTTCCGGTCAAGCAGATTTAGTTTTTTTGTTGTTTTTTTTGTTGTTTTTTTTAATAGTCTTTATACAATACCTCTGTTTATAAATGTATCATAAAGTGATAAACAGGCATTTTTATACTCCCTACAAAAATGGTGCGGTGACCATAGAAACGGTATTATTTATTTATTTTTTCCCTCTTTAAGAAAGACTTAGAAAAGAAAGACACTTTTTTGAGATTCCTGGGACCGGAGTGGGAGGAGTGAGGTGAATGACTGACAGCCGAGCCGACCAATAGCCTTTCAAGAGGAAACGCGACGCAAGCGCACGGCTGGCCGGAGGAGGAGGAGGGGACCGGCGTCTCGTCCGCTAACGTGTCTTTCCTCTTCCGGTGGTCGTTTTAAACGACGTGGCTCGAACTGTCCCTGAAGGTAGAGACACAACATACAACTCAGGCAAACCAGAGCCGACAAAAGGACTGTGCATGGAAAATACGCTACATGAGATAAGTCACTGTAAATAACATCTTGCTGACGTAAAAACGGAGCATATTGTGAGTGAGGAGACGGGAGGAGCGACAGAGGGGGGAGAGGAGACGAATGGAGAGAAGTAGAGAGGAGAGGAGAGGAGTGATAGTGATCTTTTGAGTTAAAATGCTGATCATGGTGTTTCTTATGGGTATCTGAATAATATATATGTATACATAATGCTTACGTGTGTGTCTGTGTGTGTGTCTGTGTGTGTCTGTGTGTGTGTGTGTGTGTGTGTGTGTGTGTGTGTACAGGGGATGAAAAGCTGTTTAGCTGACAACACAGCCATCAAGAAATCCCCTGATTATCTCTTTCTACTGGAATCCCTCCATCATCCATCCCTCCCCCTCCCCCTCCCCCTCCCTCCCTCCATCATCCATCCGCTCACCCGTCCCATCTTGTCCTTTGCAAAATTGTTCATTGTTTTCTGTGTTTTCATATTTTACTCTTGTCTATTTCTCTCGCTCTCTCTCTCTCTCCCTCTTCCTCCCCTCGGTCGTTTCCTCCGTGGCAGTGTCAAAGGGTGTGTGTCCCCTTTAAGCCTCCTCCTCCCCAGTAGAAACAGACAACCGCATGGCCACTGACAGGTGGTCGGTGAGGCCAGCCAGTTGGGTTATGAAGCTGAACTCCTCGAGGTCCTGTGGGGAGAAGAGGGCCGTCAGCTACCAGGGCAAGACCAGGCCAAACAAGTAGGATCCATCCAATTACTCCACTCTTCCGAGCCGTCCTGGTCGCTGCTCCAACCCCTCTGTTGATTGATCCGGGGAGGGCTGAAGACTACCACATGCCTCCTCCGATACATGTGGAGTCGCCAGCCGCTTCTTTTCACCTGACAGTGAGGAGTTTCACCAGGGGGGAAGTGACGCGTGGGAGGATCACGCGATTCCCCCCAGTTCCCCCTCCCCACTGACCAGGCGCCCCGAACGACCAGAGGAGGCGCTAGTACAGCTGCCAGGACACACGCCCACATCCGGCTTCCCACCTGCAGACACAGCCAATTGTGGCTGTAGGGACGCCCGACCAAGCCGGAGGTAACACGGGGATTCGAACCAGTGATCCCCGTGTTGGTAGGCAACAGAATAGACCGCAACACTACCCGGACGCCCCGTGCACAACCTCTTAAACCACACCAGGGTAAGGACTAAATCAGTGCCTCTGTTCCCTTTTTGTAATATTATGGTATTACAAATGTAATACTATTAAAATACTATACTATAAAATACTATAAAAAATGTAAATGATGATTGTCAATCCATCACACAGGACAAACGGAAAGGGGTAAGCAAACATGCAGTCAACAAATAATTACAATAATATGTGTTATGTGCAAGGCTTTTTTTCCCCAACAGATATCGCTTGATTATATAACTGATAACAAAAAAACCAAACCATTTGAATCATGATTACAAAGCAGTTAGTTCATCTGTAACTACCGTACAGTAACGGCTTTCCGGCACAAGGTGGCAGCTTAATATCAGTGTTAAGGTGTTGGCCGGGGGGGGGGGTGTCTATGGGTCCATGCAAAACAAGTGATGTGTTTTGTCGGAGAAGGGCTGTGATGACATTATATTGCTCACCTTCCCCTGAGAGGATTATTCTGTTGGGCTCGTAAGCACTTGTTTCCCCAACTTCACTGCTCAATTATAAGATAATGAACATATTGAAGTGTAGAGACAATTATTCTTTTCAGGTCCCCACCTTAACAGAGGTGGGGACCTCAAAAGGGCTTTCAGACAGTAAGCCATTATACCTAATCATGCGTCTAAATAACAAGTCCAGTCCCACATGGGTCTGGGAACAGGGCTTTGCCTTGATTATAATCTGGTGTTAAAATGTAATCCAAAACCGATACGACCGTGTGACCTGTGGGTGGATTTGACAAATGTTCTGGGGCAGTCTGACTTGGCGATGATCGCCGTTAAATGAGATATTTCAGATTACACGTAGACGTCCTGCTTAAGGAGCCACATAAATGTAACCCAAAAAACTCATTAAATTAACACAAGGCGGCCGTACCACACCAACAACCACATTTTAGACATTTTGTATAGATATCGTTTTTGGTTTTTTTTGGCTTTTGCCCCCCTTTTTCTCTCCAATTGTATCCGGCCAATTACCCCACTCTTCAGAGCCGTCCCAGTCGCTGCTCCACCTCCTCTGCCGATCTGGGGAGGGCTGCAGACTACGACATGCCTCCTCCGATGCATGTGGAGTCACCAGCCGCTTCTTTTCACCCGACAGTGAGGAGTTTCGCCAGGGGGACATGGCGAGTGGGGGGACATGGCGAGTGGGGGGATCACGCTATTCCCCCCAGTTCCCCCGAACAGGCGACCAGAGAAGGCGCTAGTGCGGCGATCAGGACACATACCCGCATCCGGCTGCCCATCCGCAGACACGACCAGTTGTGTCTGTAGGGACGCCCGACCAAGCCGGAGGTAACATGGGAATTCAAACCGCCGATCCCCGTGTTGGTAGGCAACGGAAGGGACCGCTACGCTACCCGGACGCCCCATTATAACTTCACTTCTTTTCTTTTATTTCCCTTCCACTTTGCTGTGAAGCACAACAGGTTTAGTTATAGTGCTATACATCCGTTTATTAAACTGTACCAGTTTCCAGTCCTGCTGCAGGCCCTCGTCACTGTAGAGGATGTAGTCAATGCGACGTCCATTGCCCTTTAATGGGATCTTCCTTCCTTTCTGGCTGCTGCCGGGACACTGACTCTTACTGGGAGGAAACACCAAGTACTCCTTCCGCCCTTCCTCATTCTCCATCACTCTGGAAGGAAAAAGGAGACGGGGTGAAGTCTGGGGATGAAGACGGAGACATAAACAGGTGGAAATAGACAGACCTAGTACTGGGAAAATGCCTGTGTGTGTGTGTGTGTGTGTGTGTGTGTGTGTGTGTGTGTGTGTGTGTGTGTGTGTGTGTGTGTGTGTGCACCATGAACATAACATACTTCTGTAAACTTTCAGGTGAGTTGGCCTCGTCATCATAGAGGCCGCTGGGATCCAGTAGCGTACCTGTTGAATTACACGACAGAATCACTCGCATTGTCTCACATTCGAGAACACACATTTGCATCCACCAGAAAATTCCTGCAACACTTTTTTTTTTTTTTTTGCCGCACAACAGAGGCAGAAGAAATCCTTTTCATGTTACAGTCAGCAATGAGCAAATGAAATCTGAAATTGCTCAAATCATCAGCCTCCTGGGGTCCCCTCTGTACGCCCAGACAAGTCAAATATAAATAAGCACACAAGGCAATGAACACGCCGAGATTGTGCAGACAATAAGGGCTGTGAAGTAACAGGCAGGGGAGTGTCTTTCCTTTCCTCGGCTCTCTCTCTCTGGCTGACAGCCGGGAGAGAACAGCACTCCGCAGGCACCCCCATCAATCACTGACGGACGGAACTTATAGAAAATCATGTCTGATGCACTGCCAGTAAATTTCACAAAGTGGAGGGACACTTTTTAGCTGCTGAAGGGGGACGTGTCAAAAAAGGTCTCTCCATCTACAAAGACGGGCTGTTTGTGACTCCTGTATTGTCTGTCGGTCTGTCGGTGGGTCTGTCTGTCATCTCTGTCTGTCAGTCTGTCTGTCATCTCTGTCTGTCAGTCGGTCGGTCTGTCGGTCGGTCTGTCTGTCATCTCTGTCTGTCAGTCTGTCTGTCTCGGTCTGTCAGTGTGTCAATCAGTCTGTCGGTCGGTCGGTCTGTCTGTCATCTCTGTCAGTCAGTCGGTCAGTCTGTCTGTCAGTCTGTCTGTCATCTCTGTCTGTCTCGGTCTGTCAGTGTGTCGATCAGTCTGTCGGTCGGTCGGTCTGTCTGTCAGTCAGTCGGTCAGTCTGTCTGTCATCTCTGTCTGTCAGTCAGTCGGTCAGTCTGTCTGTCATCTCTGTCTGTCTCGGTCTGTCAGTGTGTCGATCAGTCTGTTGGTCGGTCTGTCAGTCTGTCGATCGATCTGTCTGTCAGTTTGTCAATCAGTCTGTCTGTCGATCGGTCTGTCGGTCTGTCAGTCAGTCTGTCAGTTTGTCAAACAGTCTGTCTGTCGATCGGTCTGTCAGTCTGTCAGTCAGTCCGTCTGTCTGTCTGTCGGTCTGTCAGTCAGTCCGTCGGTCTGTCTGTCTGTAGGTCTGTCAGTCAGTCCGTCAGTCTGTCTGTCTGTAGGTCTGTCTGTTGGTCAGTCGGTCTGTCAGTCTGTCGATCGATCTGTCTGTCAGTTTGTCAATCAGTCTGTCTGTCGATCAGTCTGTCTTTTGGTCAGTCTGTTGGTCTGTCAGTCAGTCCGTCGGTCTGTCTGTCTGTAGGTCTGTCAGTCAGTCTGTCGGTCTGTCTGTCTGTCTGTCTGTAGGTCTGTCAGTCAGTCTGTCGGTCTGTCTGTCTGTCTGTCTGTAGGTCTGTCTGTCTGTAGGTCTGTCAGTCAGTCTGTCGGTCTGTAGGTCTGTCAGTCAGTCTGTCTGTCTGTAGGTCTGTCAGTCAGTCTGTCGGTCTGTCTGTCTGTCTGTAGGTCTGTCTGTTGGTCGGTCGGTCTGTCTGTCTGTCTGTCTGTCTGTCAGTCTGTCTGTCTGTCTGTAGGTCTCTCTGTTGGTCGGTCGGTCTGTCTGTCTGTCTGTAGGTCTGTCTGTTGGTCGGTCGGTCTGTCTGTCTGTCTGTAGGTCTGTCTGTTGGTCGGTCTGTTGGTCAGTCTGTCTGTCTGTAGGTCTGTCTGTTGGTCGGTCGGTCTGTCTGTCTGTAGGTCTGTCTGTTGGTCGGTCGGTCTGTCTGTCTGTAGGTCTGTCTGTTGGTCGGTCTGTTGGTCAGTCTGTCTGTCTGTAGGTCTGTCTGTTGGTCGGTCGGTCTGTCTGTCTGTCTGTCTGTAGGTCTGTCTGTCTGTCTGTCTGTAGGTCTGTCTGTTGGTCGGTCTGTCTGTCTGTCTGTCTGTCTGTCTGTCTGTCTGTCAGTCTGTCTGTCTGTCTGTAGGTCTCTCTGTTGGTCGGTCGGTCTGTCTGTCTGTCTGTAGGTCTGTCTGTTGGTCGGTCTGTCTGTCTGTCTGTCTGTAGGTCTGTCTGTTGGTCGGTCTGTTGGTCAGTCTGTCTGTCTGTAGGTCTGTCTGTTGGTCGGTCGGTCTGTCTGTCTGTCTGTCTGTAGGTCTGTCGGTCTGTCTGTCTGCGTGCATGTTGGCGTGTCTGTCTTTTTAACCGTCCGAGTTGCTGTTTGCTTGGCTCTGTTTGCTCTGCTATGTTTTTGGCTGCTTCATTTTGCATGCTGCCGAGCGGTGTGCTTACCTTTCTGGGTGGTGGTCTAACTGTCGGTACGAATGTGTGGCAGACCGACAAGATGTCAGTCCGTCTAAATTGTCTGTCTGGTTAAATGATTCGATAAAGAGGGCGGTGCGTCCCATTGGCTGATTACTGGAGCTTTTAGAGTTCAGCCCATTTCACCCGGTCTATCAATCACTCGTCAATACATTTCATGATGGTTGGCTGATTTTTTTTGTCTGTCTCGCTCTCTTTCCTTGTTTTCTTTTTTTCCACTTCTTTGCAAATATCTCCAGACTGGAAGGCAGAGATTTTATTTTTTTTCCACTGGCTTGCCTTGGGTCTCACTCTGAATAAATAAGCCCTTTTACTCTAGCCTCCCCACACTGTCCCCAGAATACCATTGACCTAAATAACCTTCATATCCAGACCAAAACCCTTCGGTTTTACGTCACTAATACTCGTGTATCAGCACACTGTACTGTGTGTATTTCGGTGTGCATCCATATTTAGTCAGACACTGCCAGCTTATAGTTCCCTCTGCTCGTGTCAACGGCTCTCATGTTGACTATGTACATATGTGTGCTCCTATGTTATTGTGTGTTTGTGTTCACGTTTTTGTGTTTGTGTAACTTTGATATGCGTTTGCATGCAGAACAATGTGTGAATTAAATAGCGTGTGGGCTTGTGCATGTGTGCATTTATATTTATGGAAAAAAAAAAAAGGTGTGCGCATTTGCGCGTCACGGATTGTGTGCGTACGGCATTGCGTTGAGTGTAGTGCATTTGCCTATGGCAACAACGAGTGTCCGTGTAGGTGTGCATGTTTGTGCACGCGCGGGTCTGTTCGGTTATGTGTGTTTTGTGTGTTCGCTCACCCAGGGCCCATGGTTTGTCCTCCCCCGGCCCCAGGCGACACGGGTCCTTGTATTGTGTGAAGAGGGCGTGCTGCTGCTCCAGCTTGTCCTCTGGACAAAAAAAACAACAACACAGCAATTGCACAAATTTACAGAGCATCTGGAGCACGCTGCAAAGAGGTATAAGTGAAAGCCGCCGTGGCGGGGCCCAAAACGAAATAAACCTGCCCCAGTGGCCTGGTGGATAAGACACTAGATTACCACGCCAGGGATTGTGGGTTTTATGTCCCATATGGGCTGTGTGCTTTTAGCTGCAGAGGAAAAAACCCACAGACTCTTTACTCAAATAGCTGCAGACAGCAATTAAGAAATCTGACCGTGCAAAACCTAAGGATGCCATCTACGTCTACGGCGCAGCGGTCATCGCTGTTAAGATGTCACCGGGAGATGTGAAAACCAAAAATACCAGCTACTGTGTGTTACCATGGGGAAATGTGGTCAATAAAAGGTTTACTTATATGTGCTTGGCCAGCACATTAGTAAACGGCACAACTTCTGATTGTTTATATCAAAAGCCATGTTGTCGTTTTATCGCCTAAAATTGGCTGCAAGGTGGCGGATGGTTCATGTCGCAATGTTGAAAAATAGCAAAATGAAGATGGAACTGAAAAAAGAAAGAAAGAAAGAACGGGGCTGGCATTCGGGGGGGCATGGCGGTCTGCTCCGTTGCCTACCAACACGGGGATCGCCAGTTCGAATCCCTCCAGCTCAGTCGGGCGTCTCTACGGACACAATTGGCCGTGTCTGTGGGTGGGAAGCCGGATGTGGGGATGTGTCCTGGTCGCTGCACTAGCGCCTCCTCTAATCGGTCGGGTCGCCTGCTCGGGGGGGGGGGGGACGGGGGACGATAGCATGACTCTCCCACGTGCTACGTCCCTCTGGTGAAACCCCTCACTGTCGGGTGAAAAGAAGCGGCTGGCGACTCCACATGTATGGGAGGAGGCATGTGGTAGTCTGCAGGCCTCCCCGGATCGGCGGGGGGGGGGGGGGGGGGAGCAGCG
>NC_079216.1:9947160-9989660 GCF_029633865.1 Lampris incognitus | reverse complement strand
TTTGGACTGTGGGAGGAAACCCACACAGACAGAAGAAGAACATGCAAACTCCACACACCTGGGACAATCCCCAAGGTTGGGGCTCGAACCCGGGGCCTACCTGCTGTGAGGCGACCGCACTAACCACTGCACCATATCACATATCATAACATCATAAAAATTAATAATCTGCATGCTGTTAAGAGCACTTAAATATCTGGCGGCCGTATGTAAAGAATTACTTGATGTAAATGTGGCACCGTGTAACGGCGCTCCGCTGCAGAAGAGCGTTTCGTTGAAACAAACGGGAAGCGGGGGAACCAATTATAGGATGGCTCCGTTGGCTTGGTAGCCGCGTAAGGCGCCCGATGAAAAATGCCGCAAGTCACAAAACAGCATTAGTGTAATTAGCCTGAATTCAATACCAAGTACGAAGCTCATATTTTAGAGTGGAGCCCGGTTGGTCCGCTCAGTCCGTTTCCCCCTGAAAACTGATAGGCGGCCTTTAAAGCGACACCGTAAGTGGACTGGCTCGCTCTTTGTGTCGGAGCGGGCCGAGAAGGCCCCGACACGGACGGCGGCGGGCTGTGTTTACTTTGCGAGGGACGCTGGACGCGGGTTTAAAGCGTTTCGCGGCAGACTAGGGCAAAGCAGAACGGGAGCGGGGCCCGGCCAAATCTGGTCCAGACACAAACAAACCCAGATTAAATAATAGAGACCAGGCCAGACTATTTTTAATCCATCGGTAGTTTCCTTATGACTCTTCCTCTTGGTCCCTCCACCCCCCCCACACACACACAAACATCCTCTGCCTGTTTATTATTTTTGCCCTTATTTCTTTATCTTCAGCCAGAATTCATATTCTCCTCAGACACGACAAAACACTCCCTGTCAATATGTCCTCAAACAACGGATCTCCTCATCTCCCGCCCCCCTCCCCCCCTTCATCATCCTGCTCCCCTCTGAACTCGGCCCGGCACAGTGCGGATCCTCATCCTCGCCGCTCTTCCCATCCCTCCCTCCCCGACTCCACGTCCCCATTCCTCCCGTCCCTGTCACTTCTCCCTCTCGTCTCCTTCTTCCCTTCATCATCCTCCCTCTTCGCCCCTCCCCGACTCCCCCCCCCCCCCTCTCTCTCAGTGCGCCGCCCTGCGTTTTAATAATTCAGAGATTTATCCATGCTTGGATAGGTGTGTGTGCACGCCCAAACTGACAATGGGCCGGAGGGGATTCTTATGGCGTACGTCTTGTTTGCTTTTGGGTATACTTTTGTCTGAGAGTATGTATGTGTGTGTGTGTGTGTGTGTGTGTGTGAGCACATGTGCAAGCAGTAAGCAACAACGGACGTGTTTATTTGGTGCATCTTTTGCAGACAGCATGCTTAGTTATTGCGCTTTATGCAGAAAATTGAATTTAAAAAAAAAACAAACGAAACGACGCCGGCGCTCATTTGCCGAAGCGGCTGCCGAGATGGAGAAGTTGAGCGCATATGGATTGAATACGGCTAAAAGATACGAAGAAACAATTTAATTAGCAAAAAGTGAACATAAAGCTTATCGGGGGACGGGATGGCAAGCCGCGGGAGCTTTCTTGAAGCTTGGCTCCTGCCACACAGGCAATCCCACTTAGCAGACTCCCACAGAAACTCCGAGAGGTTATTTTACGTTGAAATTCGGGCCAAGCCGAGCGGAGCTGCACAGGCGTTGTCATGCAAAAAAAACAACATAAAATGATTTTAACCGATCGAACACGCGACGCAAGCACACCTTTGTAATCAGGAAGGGAGCTTGATATGTCTTCTTCCATGTGCACGGTATATGCATAGCTCACTATAAACGATCAATGCGAGACAAAACAACTAACCGTCAGCAACCTTTATTCGATTGTCAAGACAAAATGGAGTGGCTATGGGGGAAGTAGACAGGATATACGCTGTGTGTGAATATCCCAATAAGAGCCGAGACCTCTGTTGTGTTACGGTCACCCGGGCCGGAGACTGACACGGCGAGTTCTCTCAGGCCCGACAGAGGCGAGCGATCTGTGTCGACACGTGGGGCCGATCTCACCCGTTAATTATAGGTTTTCTTGGTCTCTGATGGGAAAATGTGACAATTGATTTCCGTTCAAACCGATCTAGATGTGAGGGTTTCTCCATTTCGAGGCTTAATGTGTCACTGCAGTATATATATCCACCCATCCATCCATTATCCAGACCGCTTATCCTGCTCTCGGGGGGGGGGTGCTGGAGCCTGTCCCAGCAGTCACTGGGCGGCAGGAGGGGAGACACCCTGGACCAGCCGCCAGGCCGTCACAGGGCCCACATTCACACCTAGGGCCAACTTAATACGGCCGATTCGCCTGACCCGCATGTCTTTGGACTGTGGGAGGAAACCGGAGCACCCGGAGGAAACCCACGCAGACACGGGGAGAACATGCAAACCCCACACAGAGGACGACCCCCAAGGTCGGACTACCCCGGGGCTCGAACCCAGGACCTTCTGGCTATGAGGCTACCACGCTAACCGCTGCGCCACTGAGGCGCCCTTTAGTATCTAGCATACACTCAAACACAGAGTATTCACACACACACACACACACACACACACACACTCAAAAATAGGCCCCTTCAACTATGCACGCACACGTTAGAAATAATTATAAAAGGGGATAAGTGTTGAGAGTGAAAAGCCTTAATTACTGTGCAGCGCTGGCTCACCCTTTAGGGAAACAATTTTAATTAACATCATATCTCTGCCTTTCTCTTTTCCATTCTCTCCATCGCAGCCTCACCACTTTCCTCCCCCCCCCCCTCTCTCCCATACCTCCTTTACTGCCCTTCTTACTTCAATCTCAAATCTACCTCTGCCTTTATCAGGCTCTCGTTTCCTCCTTCGCCCCATTAGCTAATTTTTCCGCCAGAGCCCATTTGGTTTCTGCTGCTGAGTGGCTTGGTTTCATGGGCGTACACTGAAGGAGACATTAGCAGTAATGCTGTGCCTACAGCAGGACACACAGGACTTGAACTTCTATTGAACAAAAAAAAAGCGATTTACTGGAATGATATAAAAACAAATGTACAATGAAAAAAAAACAAACTCAAAAGACGCTAGTAAAGCTTTTGTTCGCCTCTTGTTAGATGCTAATAATATGATGAAATATTTGTTATTTGGCACTAACTTTTGCCCAAAGCTTTTTTTTTTGGACAATAAAGTGCTGTATTTGTTTCATAGATGGACCCATGGAGCCCCCTTTTTCTCCTCAATTGCATCCGGCCAGTCACCCCACTCTTCCGAGCCGCCCCGGTCGCTGCTCCGCCCCCCCTCTGCCGATCCGGGGAGGGCTGCAGACCACCACACGCCCCCTCCCATACATGTGGAGTCGCCAGCCGCTTCTTCTCACCTGACAGTGAGGAGTTTCGCCAGGGGCACGTAACGCGATTCCCCCCCCCCCCCCAACAGGCGCCCCGACTGACCAGAGGAGGCGCTAGTGCAGCGGCCACGACACACACCCATATCCGGCTTCCCACCCGCAGACACGACCCATTGTGTCGGTAGGGACGCCCGATCAAGCCGGAGGTAACATGGGGATTCGAACCGGCGATCCCCGTGTTGGTAGGCAACGGAATAGACCGCTACGCCACCCGGACTCCCCGGACGCCCCGGAAACCCCAACCTTAACAACGGTAACGCCGTCGCCGCTTTCAGTGCAAACCGGTATTTGCACGCAGCTGAGCTCAGTAGAATATAAGCATCTGTATCTGTCATAAATCTGTGCAAACCGGGTTCATTTGAGGCCCTCAATATCTCCGGGTATGTGGAAGAGATACTCCTCCCAGACTGCTAACAGGAGGACCGAATGGTTGCAATACTACGACGTACTTTAATTGTGCCGCAAAATTGCTGTGACAACTATTTTTGGATGTGGATTCGGTGCCGCTTTGTTGTGTTGCATCGCTGTGATGGGCCCACACGCGCTGCATTAATAATGCCCCTGGCTCAGCTCTCCGCAGAACAACGGTGTCCGTTACCTCCTCCCTGCACGCCGTTACCTACATTTGATATGAAAGAGCAAACACGGCGTCTCGTAGCGAGGCAGAGGCCCGCGGCGTGAACATCGGCGACATCAGATGAGCTTCAGCTAACGAGACGCGGCCCAGCCAGCTGGAGAGAAGCCGGAGAGTCTGGCTGCAGCGAAGGAGAACGGCCAAAGGTCGTTCACAACAAACGAACGAACAGAAACATAACCACACACCTCTAGGACCCAGGGTTGGATAGCTGCCAAAACATCTGGAGGGGGGGGGGGGCAGAGGGCCACGAATGAACAGCAGGTGGATCAGAGTCAGCAGCTGGCTGGACGACAGGCTATTGATTAGTCAGGGGCAGTTGCGGCCCGACACTGATTTATGTGGGACTGCAACTTGCACTGAAAAAGGTCCCAAACTACAGGCGGTCGCCGGGTACTTTCGGTAGAGACAGTGCTATCCAGTTTCCCACTGCCATCGCTGAATAATGTTACGGGGAAGGGAACCGCATCTTGCGGTCAGACACGTCCCCGGCTTTTGGCTTGACGTCAACTTGAAAGAGGGTCCTGGGGTGACCCTCTGTAGGGGAAGCGATGAAATGGGAACGGGAAGGGGCCAATTATACAGAAGTGACAGTCACTGGGTATAGCGGGATGGAACTGAGTGGAACTGTCACTCTGCAACCTATGATTAAGTGTATTTTCTGCTTCTCACAGCTTTCTATATATCTGATGCATCAGAAACCTGTGCACATAGTAGGAGGGGAATGACTAGTCTACAACACACACACACACACACACACACACACACGACAAGACACCCTTCATCAGCATCAGACTGTGTGGGGTTGAGCTGACCCAGCAGGATCTGGACCAGATCCAAGCTCAGATCCTGTCATTCACACCAGGTGGGTGATTAATGAACTAATAGACTGTCAACACTCTTATCGCAAGAGCGTGTGCACGTGTGTGTGTGCGTGTGCACAAACGGCACACGCACACACGCAACACACACACACACACAACTGCACAACCACATCTCTTCGCACATTTGCATGTGCTGATGTACGTGTGCGCCACACACACACGAAAAAACATGGACACACTCCAAGATAAACCCAACCATACACATGAAATCAACCAACGTGTCATCACTATTACGCCTGTTTCCTTCTAAGGGTTTGAACCGTGAATTCCTTTTCTTCTCCCAAATCAGAAGGGCCATGTTGCTTTTGTTGTGGATCTTTTCATGAAGCAGACAGAGAGAGGACGGCAGTGGTTTTTTAAGAGGCCGAGAGTCCGGCGGTACAGAAAACACGGCAGGACTCAGCCAACAGCCCATACCAGACCATTTCTGGCAACCACTGTGCCGCCTGCCCAATATGCCGCCCTATATCCACCCCACAGTTGTGCTTTATGCCATCGTAGCCACTGCAGAAGTCTCAGCCTGGGTATCAATCCAACACCAAAACAGTAAGGAGGGCGATCCTTTGTGCGTTGGAGTCGATCCACCTTGTATTGGGCAGTAAATCCACGAGGAGCTATTTCACTGTCTTAGTATAATTTTCAGCGGAGGGGACTAACTACTACTTTATCTCCAAGCCAAAGAGCGCTACGCCTCAGGGACGAGTTTCCCACGAGTGTCTTTTCACATCACATTCTCACTCCACGGTGTCATGCGTCGATGTTGTTGACGAAGCGTTGATATATTTACACAGAAGGTACCCTCCGGCGTCTGTATAGAGATACGGCCTGACTCCGACGTGAAGCTTTGGCCCTCATCTGCCTGGTTTGCTGTGTCCGGTGGGTCCAAGGACCACGGCCCTGCCCTGCCTGTGCCCGAAGAGGGAACACTGGGGGCGGTCTGACAGGACACGGAAGCGGGGCAGGCTAAGCTAACTGCTAGCCCAAGCGGACCGGCGGTTCCAACAGCCACCCTGGCTGGCGTTCGTTCTCTTGGACAGTGATTTTTTTTTGTGTGTGTTTAGTTTGGATATGTGTGTTCTTGTAGTTTTTGGATATGTCATTTGGATATGTCATTTGATTTCATGTACCAAGTACATGAAATCAAATGACAAATAAAGTGTTCCTGATTCTCTATGGCTGTTACTTATATACAGCTTAGGTTGTGACCGAGGTCGGGGTTAAAGCTAGGTAGTGGTTAATCCTGCGCGTCTTATACAGATGCGGAAGGGTACTTTTTGCTTAATATACACTATATGGACAAAAGCATGTGGACACCCCTTCTAACAAGTGGGTTCGGGTATTTCAGCCACATCCAAAGCTGGTAGATGCATAAAATCGAGCCCACGGCCATGCAGTCTCCACAGACAAACATTGGTAGTAGAATGGGTCACACTGAAGAGCTCAGCGACTTTCAACCTAACACTGTCCCAGGATGCCACCTTTCCAACAAGTCTGTTGGTCAAATATCTGCTCTGCTAGGTCTGCCCCAGTCAACTGTGAGTCTGTTATTGTGAAGTAGAGACGTCTCGGAGCAACAACAGCTCATCCGTGAAGTGGTAGAACACACAAGACAGTCACTGAACAGGACTGCTGAGTGATGAAGCGTAAAAATCTTCTGTCCTCGGTTCAACACTCACCACCGAGTCCCAAATTGCCCCTGGAAGCAACATCAGTACAAGAATTGTTCATCCAGAGCTTCATGAAATGGGTTTCCATGGCCGAGCAGCCGCACACGAGCCTAAGATCGCCATGCGCAATGCCAAGTGTAGGCCGGAGTGGTGTAAAGCACTCCGCCATTGGACTCTGGAGATGTGGAAATGCGTTCTCTGGAGTGATGAATCACGCTTCACTATCTGGAAGTCTGACGCACCAATCTGGGTTTGGCGGATGCCAGGAGAACATCACCTGTCTGAATGCATAGCGCCAACTGTTAAGTTTGGTGGAGGAGGAATAATGGTCTGGGGCTGTTTTTCATGGTCTGAGCTGGGCCCCTTAAGGTGTTTTCACACTTTCTTCATTTCAGCCTTTAAAGTGGACTCAGATATTGACTCAGCAGTTTCTTGTATGCCTATGTGAACATGTCCAAAAGAACCCAGACCCCTCTAAAACGACATGAACTCAGACCAACTCGAGAGGTGGTCTGAGTTCAGTTCATTTAAGGCTTGTTGGAAGTCCCATTGACATATATACATTGTGAACATGAAGCGGTCCCGGTCCTGTATCATTTTGGATAGATATTGAACATTATTTTATTACCATTACAGGCCTTAAAAAATAAAAACTAAGTAGAAAAGATACACTGATTTACTTTGATGATGATAAAGTGAATCAAAATATAAAATTTTACATTAATTTCCTTATAATTTATGGTACATACTATATCCGTAAATGTAAATAGGTGGAAGAAAAATCAAAGTATTTGTTTTTCAAGTTGGGATTTCTAAATTTAAATCTAAATACCTTTACAAACCAATACAAACTGAGCAATTCCAAAGCAATCATAACATTAGAACATTATAACATTTGAAATGGGTATTGAACTTAATAGTTCTAAAAGAAATATGTAATATGTTATTTTGCCTTTGTATACCGCTGTCATTTGTATTTGTCTTTTTTATTTTATGTTTTATTCATTTCTTAGTGCATGCATATGGTCTCTTTCAGTACATGTAAATATATGTTAATTTTTTTGACGAAATGTGAAATATGTGAATATGTTAAAATTTCTGACATTTTTTTCTGTAAAATTGTGTTCCAATAAATGAAAAAATAAAAAAAAAACAACAAAAAACAACAACATTAGGATGGCTGCTGCAGGTAGTGGCTGTAGTATTCAGGAGGATGAAACAACTGTGTTGCTTTCCCTTTGGACTCAGCTGTGGAGGAGCTTGCTGCTGAATGCGTTGTGGAGGCTAGAAGACCAGAGTTCAGGAGAGCTGTCTATGGAGATGTCAGATGACCTTTTCTTGCAAAGGAGGCCCATAGCAGTATCTGTTGCAATGAGGGTCTTGTACATTTTGGATATTATTTTCTTTGCCCCCTAAAATTGAGAAATATGTCTGCCAAGGCTGAACATTGTGGTGGTTCTGTGGGAGCGGACAGGTGGAAAGGTTGAAGGAAAGGGTCCTGGAGAAGAGCATGTTGTTTGTCCACTTGCATGAATGAGACAAATTGGTTGTCATGAAGGGGTTGTCTGAGTTTGACAATGCTCCTCGAATGCCAGGTAGGAAAAATATGGTTGTTTTACTGATAGTCAACTCAGTGTTGTGCCAGATTGGAGTTAGTTAAGAAAATGAGATTTTTCTGCTTGAGGATTTGGTGGGCTTTCATCCAGGCTTCAGTGGTAGATGATATGCATGGACTCTTAAGACAGTTTATTTTTTGAACAGATAGACTTGGGAGAGGGGAATGTTTTAGTCCAAATGGGTTGTATAATTGTTCTAAAGCAGATTTGGTATGAACAAGAAGTTGTCTCAGATCTCATAAGTACTGAGGTGGACCAGAAAGAGAGCGGAGTCCTCTTTTGAGTCCACTTATATTGTGAACGCAAAGAGGACGGAGTTCTTTTGCTGCTGGTTCACTTGAAAAGAACTGAGTTTGGTTACTTTTAAAACAGCTAATGTGAAAACACCTTTAACCCCCAGTGAACCTTGTGGCAACAGTTTGGGGAAGGCCCTTTTCCTGTTTCAGCATGACAATACCCCATGCACGAAGCAAGGCCTATAAAGACACGGTTTGCCAAGTTTGACGTGGAAGAACTTGACTGGCCTGCAAAAACCCCTGACCTCAACCCCCATCCAACACATTCGGGATGAATTGAAATGCCGACTGTGAGCCAGGCCTTCTCCCCAACATCAGCGCCTGACCTCACTAATGCGCTTGTGTCTGAATGGGGGCAAATCTCTGCAGCCATGTTCCAAAATCTGGTGCAAAGCCTTCCCAGAAGAGTGGAGGCTTTTATAGCAGCAAAGGGGGGGGGGGACCAACTCAATATTAATGTCCATAGTTTTGGAATGAGATGTTCAACAAGCACATATGGGTGTGATATTCGGGTGTCCACATCCATGTGGTCATGTAGTGTAGCATCAATATATAACACCATGGAATAAGAATGGGCTTCTTTTAACAGATGCTAGCTAAAAAAAGTGCTCCTCACTAGCGTATATATTGATATATAATTGGAGAATTTTCCCATGATGCATTTACTGTGCTTTAGCGCTGAGGTACATTCCAAACAATGCTCTTTAGAGTGAAACATTTCCCCCCCCTTTGGCTACATCTATAAATAGATTATGATGGAAATTTACAGACAAACCGAAAGAACAGACAAGTGGAAAAACAAAGAGACAATGATATGTTCAGATTTAACAAGGTTTTTAACTGTCTGTATCATGCGTGGACCTGAAAGTTGTCATGTTTAACCCAGCCTTAAACTTTCATCCAAATACTACCTTTGCTATTGCACCAACTCAGTTTTCAGAGTCTCACTTGCCAAGCTAATTAAAATGTTGATGAGACATGGTCAAACCCTCTCCTGCAGACTTCTTAATGTTATCCAAGTGCTCTCAAACAATTGTTAGAGTACACTATTATCCTATTATTACATTATTAATACATTATTAGTACATAGTATTAGTACATTATTATTATTATTATTTCAAAATTCATCAATATTGTTTTTTAAATGTTCTTGTTATGAATTTTATTTCTTCTCATTCTATTACAATACCAACCAACATGGACTATCCTCGCATATCATATGTGCTCCTCGTCATGGAGGTAGAAAAAGCTGTGATTACCGTCATGTTCAACTCACTATGAATTATGTCTATAATGTGTTGGTAAAATAACAAGCACGAAACTGTCCAGACCCACGATGCACCTGATGCTAGTTGTGAGCGCGTCCTACTAAACGTCGCTACTAAGCGTCCCTCTCAGGTCGTCCATGAGTGAGAGTGAGAGTGAGTGAGTCAGTCAGTGAGTGAGTGAGTGAGTGAGTGAGTGAGTGAGTGAGAGTAAGCAAGTGAGTGAGTGAGTGAGTAAGTGAGAGAGAGAGAGCGAGAGAGAGAGAGAGAGAGAGAGAGAGAGAGTGAGTGAGTGACAGAGTAAGCGAGAAAGTGAGTGAGTGAGAGAGTAAGTGAGAGAGTGAGTGAGTGAGTGAGAGAGCAAGCGAGAGTGAGTGAGTGAGTGAGAAAGTGAGTGAGTGAGAGAGTGAGTGAGTGAGTGAGTGAGTGAGTGAGAGAGTAAGTGAGAGAGTGAGTGAGTGAGTGAGAGAGCAAGCGAGAGTGACTGAGTGAGTGAGAAAGTGACTGAGTGAGAGAGTAAGTGAGTGAGTGAGTGAGAGAGCAAGTGAGAGTGAATGAGTGAGAGAGAGAGTAAGTGAGTGAGTGAGTGAGTGAGAAAGTGAGTGAGTGAGTGAGTGAGTGAGTGAGAGTAAGCGAGAGAGTAAGTGAGAGTGAGAGAGTGAGTGAGTGAATAATTGATTGATTGAGTGTGTGAGTGAGTGAGTGAGTGAGTGAGTGAGAGAGTAAGTAAGTGAGTGAGTAAATAAGTGAGTGAGAGTAAGTGAGAGAGTAAGTGAGAGTGAGAGAGTGAGTGACTAATTGATTGATTGAGTGTGTGAGTGAGTGAGTGAGAGAGTAAGTAAGTGAGTGAGTAAATAAGTGAGTGAGAGTAAGTGAGAGAGTGAGAGTGAGTGAGGTGAGTGAGTGAGTGACTGTATATGTATATGTACATGTTCAGTATATGTTCTGATTTTTTGTTCTGTTTGTACTGACTGCTTTGGCAATACAAGTGCCTATTTGTCATGCCAATAAAGCACTTTTGAATTTGAATTTGAGTGAGTGAGTAAGTGAGTGAGTGAGTAAGTGAGAGAGTGAGTGAGTGCGTGAGTAAGTGAGTGAGTGACCACAATTTGCAAGACATAACCCACAGCAACAGTTGTGCAGTGCCATGGGAAAAAAAGGCTATAATAAATATGGATTTGAGATCCTCTGTCTACCAGCCACAGCTTATAGGCGCAGGTAAACACCCTTATTATTCTAAGATGTCTGACTGTGATCCTCTTAAACAATAACAAAACAAACATTTCTGACTGGTAAATTGACCTCTTGATAAATGAATATAAATCTGAGTGAAGAATGAATGGCGTTATTCTGCCGCACCATCTCAGTTTGACAACACCAGCAATATAACAACATATAGGCAAAATAGGACATTTGATTTTAATATCGAGTCAAATGCTTACATTTGAATAAGGTTCACTGAGTCGTATTTTAGCAAGATGAGGACTTTCTTATGTGTGAGTGCCAGCCTAGCTGGTGGGTTAAGCTAATTTTGTTTTATGAAAATCCTGGGAAATTTACCTTCCCCATACCTGATGCCATAGGGCCACTTGTGCACTAATCTAATAACGAAAGCACTACTTTATGGATTATAACATCCAAGAGTATATCATCTCATAGATATGTATCAGTAGGATGACTCAGTAAGAAATGTACTGTTTTGGTTTTGCATATTTTGAGCAATTAAATTTGATTTATAGTAATGTTGGTAATAGTACTACCGCCAAATCTTTGCTTTAACCATCTGTCTCTCTGCCTCTGCTGGCTCACGTTCTTTCATCAAGGAAAAATAAGTTAATTTGGTATAAATAGACTTAATGGGTGGATTCAATTACCTCCTCGCCAAAGTTACTGATAACGGCCTCTGAGATGACAAGATTATCCCTCATCTGAATAGGCACCAAGCTGCTATCAAAGCACTGACACATTTCTGCTGAGGGAGAAGCCATAAAATCAGGCCCCCCAAGTAAAATTTAGTTCCAGTTCAGCTCAGCTTGAACAAGGGCATGAAAAGGAAACTTCCCTCCACCTTCCTCACCCACCACATGATCTGAGAGGAGAGATGTTTCGACATCAAAAGAAGGCCTCGGAGGAAGCCATGAACTGTGCTTTCAATAATTTAGTCTGTCTCTTTCTGTAACAGACAGACTGAAAATCTCTGCCCTACAAATCAGGGAGCCCACCACCACCACCAAAAAGGGGAAAACAACCGGCTATGCGATTTCATCATAGTGGTTTGTAGATTGACGGTGTGCATTAACAACATTTTAAAAAACCTTGACCCTTTTCGATGGCGCCATTGTGAAACTAATCCCTGAAATTGAGAGCAAAATCTAAACCCTGCTTATTCACTTGTTGGAGAAATTTTCAGTGAGCTTTATTATCATTTTAAACTGTTACGATGCTTCAGTTTTAACAAATCACCCTTACAACGATACCTGTAAATGCTCTCTGGGTATGCGGTTGGAAATTGGATTTTTTAATATCTATAGCATTACAGCCGAATTTGTTGGCGGTTTAGACACACAACGAAATCAGGATTCATTTTTTAGTCGCATCCCATCTGCAGTGTGTGTGTGTGTGTGTTAGAAGAGAGTTGTGGAAAGAAGTGGTAATAAGAACAAGAATACAGATATGCGAATCATCTGACCTTGGCAAACAGGGCTCCCTTGGCAGCCAGCGCGTCCTCCCCTCTCCCATTGGGGTAGCACTCGTACCTGGCGTCTAGGATTGGGTAACGACTGGCCAGTACCAGGCCACTGTTCAAGAACTTGAACCTGGAGCAGCAGCCTTTCCAGCCGTACCGCCCGACATCGCTGAGCACATAAGGGAAGTAGCGGTGCAACTGCCGCCGCAGCCGCGTCGTTGCTCCGTGATCAAACACTTCCTGTAAAGCCAAGAAATCCAGGTTGGCAGGAAAGAAGGCAGAGATCTCATGGTCAAACCCATCATCCCCATGGCGGCGCTTGCGTCCCGGGCGCTTAAACACTGATGTGCGTGGGACGTGAGATAGGGTGTTGTTGGAGGCTATCCCTCCTCCTACGTCTCTCCCTCCGTCCCCTCCACCTCCGTGGTATCGAGTGAGAGACTCCCGAGAGGTGGTCATGCTGCCCGTCTCGCCCGCCCCCTCTCCCGGGCGGTGATTCCCCACTTCGGCCTCCTCTTCTTGGGAGTCTGGTTCTGGGGCGCTGATGCTGATCTGAACCGCTGAGGTGTGAAGTGGGCAATCAGACGTGGGTTTTGGCTGGGCCCCTTCGCCATGCATGGGGCAGTCATGGTGGCCTGGACTGCTCTGGGTCCCTGAGGGATGCATGGCACAGTCTGGGACCCCACCCGAGGTGTGAACAGGGCAGTCTGAGTTGCTGTTAGTCCCTGCAGAATGGAGGGGGCAGTCAGGGGTGCTGCCGGCGCCGTCAGGGTGAAGGGGGCATTCTGAGGAGCCCTGGTCCCCTGTGGAGGGATGGACAGGGCAGTTGGTGGCACCTGAGGGGTGGATTGGGCACTCAGTGAGGGGTTCGGTCTCAGAATCTGGGAGGCCATTGGTGGTGTGTGTGTGGTCTGGACGCTGGTCGAGAGAAGAGGTGCGTCTGAATCCTGTTGCTAGGCTGCTGAAAGATGCCGCACTGATAAAAAAGAAAAGAAAGAAAGCAAGACAGAAAGAAGCAAAGAAAGAACGAACGAGAGAAAGAAAGAAAGAAAGAAAGCATGTTTTATAGAGCTTCCGTGCCTGTGACTTCTGCACAGAGGCCAATGTATACTAGCTTGCACATCACCAATTTTCACATTTCCCAAGTTCACTTTCAAACACAAACTTAACATTTTGTTTGACTAGAACACCTACATTTGCTACCAACGCTTTAAAAGGAAACAACGATTAAACGGTGAGAACGAAAGGGCCCGGCTCTCCTTACCTGATAGACGTGTTGGTAGGCGAGTCAATGTAGATCTTAATCTGTGGCCGACTGGCACCGTTACGAATCCTCTTCCCAACCTCACGGGCTCTGATTTGAGTGTCTGACAGGTTGTTGAACCTGGCCAAGGAATCAGGCAGCAGGCACACATTGGCACTGCAGAAGCAAAAGCTCCTGCCTTGGGGCCTCCATTCGCCAATCCCCGCTCCTCCTGGCCCTGCTCCCCCCTGCTCGGCCTGGTGCATTTCTGGCCTACGAAAGTGGGTCAACATAACAAAATGAGTTAGCGTTTACTTTTCCCCCCGCTTTCTCTCCCCAGTTGTATCCGGCCAATTACCCCGCGCTTCCGAGCCATCCCGGTCGCTGCTCCACCCCCTCTGCCGA
This sequence comes from Lampris incognitus, assembly GCF_029633865.1. Classification (NCBI taxonomy): domain Eukaryota; kingdom Metazoa; phylum Chordata; class Actinopteri; order Lampriformes; family Lampridae; genus Lampris; species Lampris incognitus. Next base: position 9,975,556 of record NC_079216.1, on the reverse strand, counting down.
TCCGGATAGGGCTGCAGACTACCACATGCCTCCTCCCATACATGTGGAGTCGCCGGCCGCTTCTTTTCCCCTGACAGTGAGGAGTTTCGCCAGAGGGACCTAGCGTGTAGGAAGATCATGCTATTCCCCCCAGCTCCCCCTCCCCCCAGAACAGGTGCCCTGACTGACCAGAGGAGGCGCTAGTGCAGCGACCAGGACACATACCCACATCCTTCTTCCCACCTGCAGACATGACCAATTGTGTCTGTAGGGATGCCCGACCAAGCCGGAGGTAACACGGGGAGTCGAACAGGCGATCCCCGTGTTGGTAGGCAACTTAAAATCCTACTTATTGATGTGCACCCGGTATGTGGCCACTTTGTAAAGCACACAGGCGTTATTCAGGGGTTCAGTGTCTGTTTGACCAAAAGTTACCATGGCAAAGAGGTGTGATCCATGAAACTATGAACTTAATTATGTGATTAAAAAGAAACAAACCCCAATCGGTTTCAGTCCTTTGAGTAAAAACGTTTTGTTGATGTGATACATCTGTGAATGATGGCAAGTCTCGTTCAATCTATCAGGAAGGCCAAAAGTAAACTAAAAGGGCTAAGAACAATAATGACGTGAATCGGGGTATGTCAGAATAGAGACCTATAGTCAAACCTTAAACAAGGCGGCAATGGAAGAACCCTCTGGGCTCTATATCTTTCATGCTAAACACTTACAGATGAGGTGGGCTCCTAATTACTTAAACTGGATAATTGAAAGGTAGGAAAATGTGGGCTACAAGGTCAGATTTGAGTGTAAATAACATGAATGAAACGGTCAATCAGGCCTGGTGTCAGCGATGCAGAATGGCTTTGGAGTGAGAAATGCATTGTGTATTTTACTCTTGGCATATACTAGGTGCCTCTGCATCACATCAAACAAGCTTTGTTTTGACACCTAAACATTGATGCAGTGCAAATGCACCCCTCCTTGCTACTATCAACCCTTTGTCAGATGGATACTTGGAGCAGGATAATGCCTTGGGTCGAGATGCATGCATCGTCTCGACAGCTTTCCAGGGACATTACAGTGACTTCAGTTTAATATGATGACCTGTGCAGCCCTCAGGTCTCAACCCAATAAAGAAACCCCTGGATGAGGTGAAATGGTTTGCGGCATGGATGTGCAGCTGAAACATCTGAAAAAAAAATCCAAAAAATCTGTTGGGACTTCAACTCTGAAGTCTGAACCTTGAATTCAGGGTCCTGTCAGGCAAAAGAGTTCCTACGTGTTATTACTGTAGTAAGATGTACCTTAAAAGGGAACCACATTACAATAAGTCCACCCTTATAAAGGCCTTATAAACAGTTTATAATTGGTTTGTCAATTAGGTTGTAAACACTTTATAAATCATTAACAAACTATTGTAAACAAATTATAAAATTATAACAGTTTTCATTCATCGAGGCAGGCTCACAATTTGGCGAGTTCAAGTTACCGCTGCACTTTTCGTCTATTCTGTTAAATCTCAGATCTTGCTGGTTGCTTACCTTACTGCTAAGTAACCAACGAGATCTGAGGCTTAACAGTACAGATAAATATGGGCTCACTATTTGGCAAGCAACGAGTCACTGCTGACCGTTTTATCTAATGTGTTATAACCGCTTATAACAGTTTATAAAGTGTTCACATCCTAATTAATAAACTAATCCATTCATAAAGGGTAGTCTTATTGTAAAGTGGTAGTCAATTCCAAATAAATGAAACTAATACACACCCATATTAGCCAATAGACATCAATATGCAGCACGTGTACACAGAGACTGCTTTTTGTCAACTAAATGAATACTTACTTTTGGTAGGTGTACAGATAGGGTTGTCGGACAGCCTGGAGCGGAGCCCAGAGGAGAAAGCCTAGCAAGGCAAATGGCAGTGAGACCAGAAGGAGGAGCAAGTAGAGGGGGGCAGAGACAAGCACACATAGGGTCAGGAAGGAGCAGGGGTCTTGGGAGCGCCGGCGCTTTTCCAGTGAGGTGGCCACACATGAGGCCAGGAGCCGGTCCAACAGCCAGTAGGAGGGAAACACCAGACTCCATGATAACCCATCCAAGAAGTGCAAACAGGCACTGGGGTAGAGGGTTGTATGGAGGACCATCTCCTTCTATCTTCTTTTTCTTTCTTTCTTTCTCTTTCTTTCTTTCTTTCTTTCTCTCTTTCACTTTCTCATCACCTCCTACACCAGCTGCACGTGCATACACTCTTGAAATGAATTGCTGTGGAATGTGTTACGTGAAATGAAACGAAAATAAATAAATAAAACTCAAATCTAGGCCCTCCCCCCGGCTTAGAGAAAGGTACACTACATGGTTTGGGTGATTTTCCTTTTCACCAGTAAGCTTAACTTTCCCTCTCTGCCTCCCCCCCTAACAGTTGGGCCCCCTACAGCAGGGGCCTGGTAGTACAGTCTCCAGGTGAGGGGTTGCCATGGTGACAGCCTGACTCTTGATGATGCAACTGTGATTATAGAGACTCCACTGACATCAGGAGGGGACAGCCGTTGAGCGCCACCATGTCCTCAGAGCCTGGGCAGAAAGGATAAGGGAGGAACATTGAGAAAGAGATAAAAGAATGAAAAGAAAGGGGGAAAAAGTAGAGAAAATGGGAAATCCATTATTTGATTGAGGTACTCTGATGAGACTGTTCAGTCAGCAAAACCGGCCTTGATAATTTCTTCATACCGTACCTAGACAAGATTTTCGTTGATATCTACCGTGACTGAGCTAATTAGGTGTACAGACAGGGATTACAACCACAGTTTTTTAACCAGTCTAATGAGGCTTGGTAGGGCATACAGTAAGTGTACTGCACTGCCTGCTGCCTGTATGCGAAGACATGCCGTATATCGTGTGATCAGCATTCATCAAGAGCCAGTGTATTTGTCTAGAGAATATGACTGCTGGTCCAGCAGCAGTTTCACACTTCTCATCAAAATCGATGCATTTACATAGACACTCAAAGCCTGCTATTATTACATTATTAAGAAAATATGCCGATCAGCCAAAACATTAAAACCACTGACAGGTAAGTGGATAACACTGATTATCTTGTTACAATGGGATCTGTAAAGGGGTGGGATATATTAGGCAGCAAGTGACCAGTCAGTTGTTGAAGTTGATTTGTTGGAAGCAGGAAAAATGGGCAAGCGTAAGGATCTGAGTGACTTTGATCAGGCCCAAATTGTGATGGCTAGACGACTGGGTCAGAGCAGCTCCGAAACGGCAGGCCTTGTGGGATGTTCCCGGTATGCAGCGGTCAGTATCTATCAAAAGTACTCCAAGGAAGGACAACTGGTGAACCGGCGACAGGGTCATGTGCACCCAAGGTTCAGTGATGCTCGTGGGGAGCGAAGACTAGCCCGCCTGCTCCGACCCCATAGAAGCGTTACTGTAGCTCAAATTGCTCTAAAAAAAATGTGGGTGTCTGGGTGGCACGGCAGTCTATTCTGTTGCCTACCAACACGGGGATCGCTAGATCGAGTCTCTGTGTTACCTCCGGCGGGTGGGAAGCCGGATTTGGGTATGTGTGTTGGTCGCTGCACTAGCGCCTCCTCTGGTCAGTCGGGGCACCTGTTTAGGGGGGGGGACTTGGATGAATAGTGTGATCCTCCCATGTGCTACGTCCCCCTGGCGAAATTTCTCAGTCAGGGGAAAAGAGGCGGGTGGCGACTCCCTATGTATCAGAGGAGACATGTGATAGTCTGCAGCCCTCCCCGGATTGGCAGGAGGGGTGGATGGAGCAGAGACCAGGACGGCTCGGAAGAGTGGGGTAATTGGCCAAGTGCAATTGGAGAGAAAAAGGGGGGGAGAGCTGGCTCTGGATCGACTGGGAGAGCTTGTTCTGCTGCATCCTGTGGGCCCAGGGACCACGGCCCTGCCTGGAGTTGTGCCCGAAGAGGTAACACCGAGGGTGGCCTGACAGGACGCAGAAGCGGGGCAGGCTGAGCTAACTGCTAGCCCATGCAGACCGGCAGTTCCGATATACCGAGGCAGTCTGGCCTTGACTGTGTTTTTAGTGTTGTCATGTGGAGTGCGGGGAGGTGTGTCGAGGGTGTCTGGCTGGGAGAGCTAGCGTTGGATTGGCTGAGGGAGTCTGCCGCATCCTGTGGGCCCAAGGACCACGGCCCTGACCGAAGCTGTGCTCGAAGAGGAAACATCGAGGGCGGTCTGAGAGCACGCAGGAGCGGGGCAGGCTAAGCTAACTGCAGTTCCGCCAGTCATCCTGGCTGACGTTCGTTCTCCTGGACAGTGATTTTCTTTGTTTAATTTAGATATATGCGTTAGTTTGGATATATGTGTTCTTGTAGCTCTTGCAGTTTTTCGACATGTGTTTTTGTCTTTGTGTTGCACTGCTCTGCACTGTGTCTTTGTAGATTTAGAGAAAGCTTATGACAGAGTGCCGAGAGAGGAGGTGTGGTATTGTATGAGGAAGTCAGGAGTTGCAGAGAAGTATGTAGGAGTGGTGCAGGATACGTATGAGGGAAGTGTGACAATGGTGAGGTGTGCGGTTGGAATGACAGATGGGTTCAAGGTGGAGGTGGGATTACATCAAGGATCGGCTCTTAGCCCTTTCTTGTTTGCAATGGTGATGGACAGGTTGACGGACAAGATCAGGCAGGAGTCTCCATGGACGATGATGTTCGCGGATGACATTGTGATCTGTAGCGAGAGTAGGGTGCAGGTGGAGGAGAGCCTGGAGAGGTGGAGGTATGCACTGGAGAGAAGAGGAATGAAAGTCAGTAGGAGCAAGACGGAATACCTATGCGTGAATGAGAGAGAGGACAGTGGAATGGTCAGGATGCAAGGAGTGGAGGTGACAAAGGCATTTGAGTTTAAATACTTGGGGTCAACTGTCCAAAGTAACGGGGAGTGCAGTAGAGAGGTGAAAAAGAGAGTGCAGGCAGGGTGGAGTGGGTGGAGAAGTGTGTCAGGAGTGATTTGCGACAGAAGGGTATCAGCAAGAGTTAAAGGGAAAGTTTACAAGATGGTTGTGAGACCAGCTATGTTATATGGTTTGGAGACAGTGGCGCTGACGAAAAGACAGGAGGCGGAGCTGGAGGTGGCAGAGTTGAAGATGCTAAGATTTTCACTGGGAGTAACGAAGAAGGACAGGATTAGGAACGATTATATTAGAGGGACCGCTCAGGTTGGACGGTTTGGGGACAAAGCAAGAGAGGCAAGATTGAGATGGCTTGGACATGTGTGGAGGAGAGATGCCGAGTATATTGGGAGAAGGATGCTGAATATGGAGCTGCCAGGGAAGAGGAGAAGAGGAAGGCCAAAGAGGAGGTTTATGGATGTGGTGAGGGAGGACATGCAGGTGGCTGGTGTGACAGAGGAAGACGCAGAAGACAGGAAGAAATGGAAACGGATGATCCGCTGTGGCGACCCCTAACGGGAGCAGCCGAAAGTAGTAGTTGCACTGCTCTGGGCTGTGGGAAATGATGTTTCGTTTCATTTCATGTGCACAAGTGCATGAAATGAAACGACAAAGTGTTCCTGATTCTGACACCTTCAGAGGTCTATTGGAGTCCATGCCTTGATGGGTCAGAGCTGTTTTGGCGACACGAAAGGAACCTACACAATATGAGGCAGGTGGTTTTACTGTTTTGTCTTATCGGTGTATAGATAGAGTGCTATAATATAATATAGAAAGCATATAGCATCAGCAGTATCAAATATAGTAAACCTTATGGAAGAGATGGAAACGGATGATCTGCTGTGGCGACCCCTAACGGGAGCAGCCAAACGTATTAGTAGGAGTAGTCGTCATCATAGTAGTAGTAGATAAGAAATTGCATTACCACTGGGGGAATACTGGCTGAGGAAAGTTGGGAACGCCTCCGGGAAGAATGTCAGTAATAAATGACAACAAATGGACCCCGGTCAGCATGACACATGACATGCTTACACACCGCTGTGTTGTACAAAGGGTATTGTTTTTCTCTTGGCAGACATTACCTAACCAGACGTTACACTTCCTGAACACCATGACAGATTTTAAACCACCTGAGTGTGAAGGGAGTGATTTAGTTACTTCAGCAAGAAGTAAATATTCATTATAACGACTGGGGTTTTGGGCAGAGAGATAGAGAGATAGAGACCTCAAGTCCACTACAGAGGACCCACTGGAAAAACCAGAGCGCTGCAGCCTGAAGCTCAACACACTGCATTTAGGCTGAGGTAACAACATGTTACCTTATATGACACGAAGCAAAAACCTATTTAAACTGCAAAAGAGAGCTGAATCAGTTCATCGGGACACAACGTTTATTGAGAGAAACGTTTCATCTCTCATCTAAGGGACCTCTTCAGTCTCACCTGACTGCAGGTACCCCCACCCTTATAAACAATACAGTGGCATAACGACCGAAACCAACAATCAGTTTCATATGCATATGAACTGATTCAAATTTCTTTGATTTTCCGACCTGGATTATTGAGCATGCATCAAGACTATTTAAACTGCACCTTTCACTGCGAGAAAGTGTACCATGCGGTGTGCATGCAATTAAATCTGGCACTAAGATTAAAGAAACAGTTCTGAGTTTCCGAAGTATTTCTTTATTTTATACTCATAGTGCATTGGCAGGCTTCCTTTTCAAATCCATCCATCCCCTTCTTTATACAGGACATGCAGCTACAGCTTGCCATCTACAGTTCAATGCAGTAAATGGGGGGGGGGATCCATAATCCTGGTTTAGTGCAAAAAAACAAAACAAAAATACCTCATGGTTAAGCCAAAGGTAACATGATGCTACAGCAGAGTGGTTATTTAAAAAAATAAGAAATAAATCACAGTTGTTACTGCTAGGTTTCCTCTTAGTGTTTGCTTTGCTGTGCTGTGGCGAATTGACTCATGCTGGTAATTGTTTGTAGGACTGTGCTGCAGGAAGAAACACAGTAAGAAACAACCATAACTGACTATAAAGAAAATGACAGCAGATTTTTAAAATAACCATTCATATTCGCTATGATAGGCAGTATCATGCTAGCCTTGGCTGAACCATGCAGTTTTTTTGTGCTGAACCAGGATTGTGGATTTGTCCCCTATTAATTGCTGAAGGTGCAGGTCCAGTATGAAGGAAATGGTGGATAACTGTGAGAATGAAACCTACATGTGTAGCACATGTGCCGTTAGAATAATACAGATAGGGGCAGACTTCGAAAATTGAGAACAATTCCTTTCAGATGTCTTCATGCATGTTCGGTAATCCAGGTAAGAAAATCAGAGTTGAATCAGTTGTTCAGGACACAACGTGTATTGAGAGATATGTTTCATCGCCCATCTAAGTGACCTCCTCAGTCTATTCCTTTAAGGACTGCTCGGAGAAACACTCCTACACACCTACATACTGTAAGGATACAGGGCATCCATAGTGGCCAAGGTTAAACGGTGGATATTGGACAATCAAAAAGGCTTCCACAACACAACACAACACAACACAACATAAACTAGTCTGTAGAATATAACATAATATAAATTACTCTATTCGATGAGATGTGCATGCTACATCTTTTTGATTGGGATTGAGATACTTTATTGATCCCCCGTAGGGAAATTACACTCTGCATTTAACCCACCCTAGCTGTGTAGCTAGGAGCAGTGGGCAGCCACTGTGCAGCACCCGGGGACCAACTCCAGTTCGTTTTGCCATGCCTTGCTCAGGGGCACAGGCAGGAGTATTAACCCTACCACGCATGTCTTTTTGACGGTGGGGGACACGGGAGCACCCGCAGAAACCCCACTGCAGACACGGGGGGGGAACACGCAAACGCCACACAGAGGATGACCTGGGATGACCCCCAAGGTTGGACAACGCCGGGGTTCGAACCCGGGACCTTCTCGCTGTGAGGTGACAGCGCTAACCACTGCACCACCGTGGTGATTCCTGTGTACAGATACATATGCCTGTACACTTTTTAGGTTATGATAAGATCTACCCAAAACGACCATGAGCGGTCAAAATGACCGCATTGTAATTTGCGCGTGATCGTGCGCGACACGATTGATGACGTGTGTTGGTGGCGTCATTTCCTTCGCGGAGTTCGTTGCTCTGTGCTAGAAACACGCTAGCGCCCCCTAGTGCAGAGTAGCAGGCTAAGCTTGGCTCGGATTATTGTCAACACGTGCGGTTACAGACGCCACTTTAGACGCACCGTGACTATCACCGACGCGCTGCGGTATTTACAGGCGTTGGACAGCGGCCATTTTAACTTGTCTGAACAACAGTATTGAAGTTGTTAAAATGTTAATTTTTTTTTTGGTGTGTCAGTCGTTTCTTAACAGACATACTAACACATGTAATGCGTTAATCTCTCAATTGGGTATTTATTCTTGACAGAATACTGTGGTGACCCACATCTATATAACTAGAAACATTCACCTAAGAGGACGGTGTACCTTTAAGGGAAGAGGCGAGGGGTCAGATAATACACTTCCGCTTCCGGTTCACAGTTCAGCGTCGTTGTCGAATGTATGCCATGCAAAGTTGGAGCTAGTAAACTACCTCGACTACGTCTACTCTCACGTCTCCTGTCTCGTTGTTTTCTAACTCCACAATATAGAGTTTAAAAACCCTGGCAGTCATTATGACCTCCCATGGTCGTTCTAGTAGTTTTTAAGTTCCGGTCGTTGTTTGGGACTATTTGAATTGTTATTTTCACTTATTTTTTCTTTATATATATTTCACGTTTTATAGGCCTTGTTACATTGATTAGAGTAGCAATATGTGTTCTCCGTTTTGTTTTTCAGGCACTATTTTCACTTTTTCAATTTTGCTATTCAAGTTCGACCACGTCTCTCCGAAGTTTGAATTGTTTGAAAATGGCATTATATTTGTTAAAATGTTAATTTTGGTCTCAGACGCTTCCTAACAGACATGCTAACATGTGCAATGCGTTAATATCTCAACTGCGTATTTATCTTGACAGAATAATATAGAGACCATGCGCGGTCATGTTGACCGCTCATGGTCGTCTTAGGTAGGCATGAAATCCCGGTCGTTCTAGAGTTGAATTTAAGAATAAGAATTTTTAGAGAAGTTCCTTGGTTTACATGATGGTTTGTGAGACCAGCTATGTTGTTTGGTTTGGAGACAGTGGCACTGACAAAAAGACAGAGTTGAAGATCCTAAGATTCTCATTGGGAGTGACGAAGGAGGACAGGATTAGGGACGAGTATATCAGAGGGACAGCTCAGGTTGGACGGTTTGGAGACAAAGCAAGAGAGGCAAGATTGAGATGGTTTGGACATGTGTGGAGGAGATATGCTGGGTATATTGGGAGAAGGATGCTGAATATGGAGCTGCCAGGGAAGAGGAGAAGAGGAAGGCCAAAGAGGAGGTTTATGGATGTGGTGAGGGAGGACATGCGGGTGGCTGGTGTGACAGAGGAAGACGCAGAGGACAGGAAGAGATGGAGACGGATGATCCGCTGTGGCGCCCCCTAACGGGAGCAGCCGAAAGTAGCAGTAGTAGAGAAGCTCCTTGACAAAAACATTTCACTTTGAGAAGTGGGAACACTCCCAATTCATTTCAGATTTTAACCCAGAGTTGAATTTTCTTTTTCTTTTTTGTGGTATTCCGTGGTGCGTCATTGTAGTATCGCAAATCACACAATGCAGAGATAAAGCACAAGTGCAGTAGAAGCTGAACTCTGGAGACGAGCTAATGCTTTCTCGGGTTACAAGCCCAAATGTCACCAGACATTGTTTACTAAAGTAGAATCGGTGTGGGAGTTACCCGTTCCATTGCATCCCCCTCCATTACACCTGCCTTTTTCTGCACCCCCCCCCTTTTTTTTGTCACCGTCTGTCATGCACTAGACCAGTGTTTCTCAACCCAGTCCTCAAGGACCCCCTATCCTGCATATTTTCTTTGCAACCCTGAATAGGTACCTGTTTGTAGTTATTCAACCAATCAGCAATGAATTATGTCAGATGTTGCACACCTTGCATAATTAAGTGCTGCGAGATGATTGGTCGAGTAAGTACAAGCAGGGCTACCTATGCAGGGTTACAATGAAAACCTGCAGGATAGGGGGTCCTTGAGGACTGGGTTGAGAAACACTGCACTAGACTCACAAGTCGGCCTCTAAACGCTTCGCTCAACCAGAGACTGAGGACATTCTCCCAGCTTTCCTTGCTAAAACTGGGTGGAAACAATTAAGAGTTTAAAAATAAACACGTTTATTGCAGAGCCAATCCAAAGTCTTGAGGGCGGGGCCTTCACATGGGGGCGGGGACATGCAGAAATCCCCAGACGATTGGCAGGCGGAGATCGCCGATTGTCTGGTATCGCGAGACTAGTCACGCACGCACACACACACACACACACACACACACACACTTGCTGGTTGTCCATCGTGCCCGATGATGACCATCTTCTTCTACTTGTGGGTCCTTTGAGGACTCAGATAGCAGAAGATACCTGTGCAGAGATGGTTTTTAAAGTGGCATGGGGGGTGTGCTTCTCCCAACGCCACATGACTTGATTGTAGAGGAGATGGTTCCGGATGGCAAGGGGGATCCCTAGACCACCGGCACCTCCACACAACTGCGGGGGGGCTGCCGGAAATCCAGTTTTTCGGAAACCGCCTTGAAGCGTGCCGCCACAGCTTGCTTTTCTGTTGGGGTAAGCTCCCTTAGCCTTATGTCTTCCCAGACTCACCCACAAGGCAGCGGGGCAGTGGTTGATAGGTGCCAGGGCGTGTCCACCAGGGTGGGCCTGCACACCATATCTCTGGGGCCCACTGCTGCTCCGAGATCCCCTGTCCAGTTAGCCTGGGGCCGCAAGACCCCAGTTACCACGTGTGGCCACGGGGAGGCCTGGCAGGAGTCTTGGTGAAGGAGAGGCTATGTACTGGCAAGGGAAGGCTAACACGCTAGCATGCTGCCCTATTAGCCACAGAGGCTAGCCAGCGGCAGCAAGCTAAGGGCAGGAAGGACACAAGCGGGTTGGAAGAACACATGCACCTTCCCTCCAACTACACACTGCTGCACTAGACGCATCACAACACTCTGTGTGTATGTACACACACACACACACACACACACACACACACACACACACACACACACACACACACACACAACCCTTGTGTAGCCTAACCATTTTGTTTTTGCATGCAGTACGTCATCAAAATGTGTCTGACTGTGACTTCACCTTATGCTGTGTGGCCTGTAGCTGTTAAAGTCTTCCTATTATCTAGCAGCAGCAGCGTGTTGCTGGAGTTTTAAATATAACTCGTTTAAACTCACGAGACCCCCCTCCCACACACACACACACACATACACACTGGCCCGTATCAATTATTCGGTCCAATTACTTTGCCACTATTGTGATAATATAGTGCATTTGATCAAATACATTACTGGCGCTTTCGGCAGAAGAAATGGGATGAGCAGACAGTGATAGGAGGGAAAGCTTGGCGTGCATGTCAACACAGTTCTGCACGGATGGCAGGATTATCTTGCAGAAAACCAGTTCATGGCTGCACTGACTGACTATTTATCTCCTGCCTAACTGACTGTTTTGGTCAGCTGGCTTGGTGGGAGACTAGTCAATAACAGTCAATGACTGACTGACTGACTGACTGACTGACTGGCTGGGTTGCTCACTAGTAGGCTTGGTTGACTTGATTACGGTCCGTGTGTCGGTCTGCTTATCTGACTGACTCACTCTTTGACTGTGTGAAAGGCTTACGGGCTGATAAGTGACTGGCTCAGAGTATTGGTCTGCTGACTAACGTGTTTGTTTGACCTACTAGCATGGGTAGCGATAGCCTCGCCAGTTAGCAGCCCGGACATGTGCATTCCCTTGGAATCAGGGCAATGAGTTTGGTTCTTATCTAATATACTGAGGACGTCAGGCTGTGGTAACAACCAGTTAAACCGCTGACATCACTACATATCCATTTGTGAAATTAGAGAAGTGTGTGTGTGCGTGTGTGTGTGTGTGTGTGTGTGTGTGGGTGGGTGGAATGACTGGACTACAAAGGTGAACATTTGTGGAGGGAATTCAGTGTACAATGTTTGTTACGTAACATTCGTCCCACTTTCTTTAAAAAGGACAATACTTGGTGAGAATCCGTATGAATGTGTCTCCACGTCTGCGAACAGCAATCTCAACTGTTAAAAAAAATCAAACTTAAACTGAATTTATCTAATTAAATTTACATGAATTTGACAAAATATATATATTTTTATAAAAACATTTATTTATTTATCGTCAAATCGTTAAAATACTGACACTCGTTTTTCTGAATCGTCTGATTGGCCTCCTCAGCGCTGACGTCGCAGCCCCTTTTGAACGGATGTCCTCACCTACGTCCTCACTAACCAAGGTGAGCGCTTCTCCACAGTCCCCGCTGTAGTATAGTATGTCTTGCCATAGCAGGAAGCCTTGTCCACATTATAACAGGCGGATTTCTCTACATGACGTGAGCACTGAAGAAGCCGATGGGAAGAACCAGTGAGAGGTTTTCAGACCTACAGTCACAGACCAGCGCAGCTTATTACCTGGTGGGGACATCACGTGTTCCCAACCTCTGTGCCTGGATGATGGGTATGAGTCTACACAAACACCCACACACACTCCCTTGCTTTTTACAGACAGACAGACAGACAGACAGCGAGAGGGACAGAAAGAGAGACAGACAGACAGACAGACAGACAGACAGACAGAGACAGACAGACAGATGGAAAGGCAGACAGGTGGCCAGATAGACAGACAAAGAGACAGAGACAGACAGATAAGAGAGACAGCGAGACAGACAGACAGACAGAGACAGACAGATAGAGAAACAGACAGACAGAAAGACAGAGAGACAGGCAGGCAGACAGACAGACAGAGACAGACAGACAGGCAGGTAGCGAGACAGGTGGACAGATAGTCAGACAGAGAGACAGACAGACAGACAGGCAGGCAGAGAAAGACAGCCAGCCAGACAGACAAACAGACAAACAGAGACAGGCAGATAGACAGACAGACAGACAGACAGACAGACAGACAGACAGACAGACAGAGACAGACAGATGGAAAGGCAGACAGGTGGACAGATAGACAGACAGAGAGACAGAAAGAGAGACAGACAGACAGACAGACAGACAGACAGAGACAGACAGATGGAGCTACAGTCAGGCAGACAGTCAGGCAGACAGACAGACAGACAGACAGGCTGAAAGAGACAGACAGACAGACAGGCAGACAGACAGACAGACAGATAGAGAAACAGACAGACAGAAAGACAGAGAGACAGGCAGGCAGACAGACAGACAGACAGACAGACAGAGACAGACAGACAGGCAGGTAGCGAGACAGGTGGACAGATAGTCAGACAGACAGACAGGCAGGCAGGCAGGCAGAGAAAGACAGCCAGCCAGACAGACAAACAGACAGACAGAGACAGGCAGATAGACAGACAGACAGACAGACAGAGACAGACAGATGGAGCGACAGTCAGGCAGACAGTCAGGCAGACAGACAGACAGACAGACAGGCTGAAAGAGACAGACAGACAGACAGACAGACAGACAGACAGATAGAGAAACAGACAGACAGAAAGACAGAGCGAGACAGGCAGGCAGACAGACAGACAGACAGGTAGCGAGACAGGTGGACAGATAGTCAGACAGAGAGACAGAGACAGACAGACAGGCAGGCAGGCAGCCAGGCAGGCAGAGAAAGACAGCTAGACAGACAGACAGAGAGACAGACATGCAGAAAGGTGGACAGACAGGCAGACAGACATAGAGACAGACAAACAGACTAAGAGACAGACAGACAGAAGGACAGACAGATAGACAGGTGGACAGACAGACAGAGACAGACATATAGATAGATCGACAGAGAGACAGACAGACAGACAGACAGACAGACAGACAGACAGTGAGGGCTTAAGCACCCCCTTTACTTTGTAATCAGTGTTTTTGCACATTACACGGACAGGTATTCCTAATATCCACCCCGTCTTTTCCAGGCTGAGCCGGTAGCCCCCCCCCCCTCCGCCGGTAGCCCCCCGCCCCCCAAAAGTATGAACATTAGCTAATAAAGGCGATAACGTTTGTGCCTCTCTGGGTGAGACTTCTACAGAACAGAATTACGCCGTACCTCAAGTGTAAGCGTGCTCCACAAGCGGGGTAATGGGCAACCTGTCTCACCCGCGTGTGGGATTTGATTGGACGTGCTCACAGAAATGCCACGGGACAGACAACTTCAACGAGCGTGACTGTTTTTGCGTGAAGCACCCTATTAAAATAGCTAATATCTTGTTAATGTTGCCACGCTTTGTGTGTTAATGGGCCCAGGGAGAATTGGGTCGTTTCATCACAGCAAGATGGAAACACAAAGAGCAACGCAACACTATGAGTGGTGCTTAGACCAAGAGCGCTGCGTGGGAGACCATCTGAGAGCCAGTCCAGACCACTGTGGCCCTTCACTTCCCACTTCCCTCAAGTGCCGCATGAACACGGTGTACCAAGACACCACCGAATGTATGTCTGAACTCCACTGCTGGTTCCCAGATGAGAGAGACTACTCCTGCCTGGGCCTCCTCTCTTCCACCGTGGCTCATTCGTCTCAAACTGTGACGGAAACCTGCAAACTTGCAAGGTGAATGACAATTACCCCCGCTCTTCCGAGCCGTCCCGGTCTCTCCTCCACCCCCCTCTGCCGATCCGGGGAGGGCTGCAGACCACCACATGCCTCCTCCCATACACGTGGAGTCGCCAGCCGCTTCTTCTCACCCGACAGTGAGGAGTTTCGCCAGGGGGGGCGTAGCGTGTGGGAGGATCACGCTATTCCCCCCCCAGTCTCCCCCTCCTTCGACCAGAGGAGGCGCTAGTGCAGCGACCAGGACACATACCCACAGACGCGGCCGATCGTATCTTCTGGGACGCCCGACCAAGCCGGAGGTAACACGGGGATTCGAACCGGCGATCCCCGTGTCGGTGGGCCGCAGAATAGACCGCTACGCCACCCGGACGCCACAGAACGACGGAACTCTGAAAACAACACAACCGCTCTTTGCAAATTTGGTTGCTGCTACATCTTGTAAAGCTGTGAGGCAAATCATTACAAATGATTCTGTGCATTGACCTGTACACTGGCCTGTTGCAGGTGTACATAACGACAGCCCGGGTAATTAGCCAGGACTCGCCGTGCCCTCACAGAAGCAGGAGCTAGCTAGCACTGAGACACTCACACCTCTCTTGCAAGAGGACATGCACGTATGTACTGGCTTTCATTAACACACACATCCCAATATGTCTGTGTGCTCACGGGCACTTGTGTGTGGAAAAGTTGTGTGTGTGTGTGTGTGTGTGTGTGTGTGTGTGTGTGTGTGTGTTGGTTGGTAGATGCGTGGGTGTGTGGATTGGTTTGGCTGGATGGGTGAAGAGGGGTTGTGGGTTTACAGGTGTGTGGGTGTACATGTGCGTAAGCATGTGGGTGGATGGAGGTATGGGGTGGTTGTGTTATTTGTGTGTGTGTGTGTGTGTGTGCGTGTGTGGGTGGGTGCTGGCGTATGAGTGCTTCTACTGAGGGATGTGATAGCAAGCCGTCACACACACTAAGCTATGTAGGTATGTGTGCCTGTGTGTGTGTGTGTATACACACACACACGAGCGGGTATTCGTCTGTATAGGTGTGTGCATCTGCACTTGTATGTATTGTATTTACATATAAATGTGTGTGTGTGTGTGTGTGTGTGGGGGGGGGTGATGGGTGCAGCTGTGTATTTGTCTATCGTGCAGGTGGGTGTGGGAGGGAGTTTTGTTAATGCTGCGCCAGCGTGGCGGCTAAACAGCGGCCGCAACAATCAGCCGCCTCTCGCCATTCGGTCTGAGCCCTCGCTGGTTTTTCTCCCTCTTCATTATTAATGGGGATGGGGGACTAGAGCGTTGAGCATATGCTACTGCTACACCCCCACCCACACCCACCCCCACCCACCCAAATACAAACACACAAACGATCCTGGGCCCACTCAGGCTTGCTTACAAAAAGACACACGCAAAAACCTGTGCACACACACTTGCAAGTAAAACAGTCTGCAAGACATCCTTGCATGCATGCTGCTTTGGTGCATCCACACATCAACACTTGGATGCACCCTAACATATATGGACGCACACCCACGGGGACGCTTGCGTGCATTTACGTTCATGCACATGCGCACAAACGCAAGAATGCGTGCCGAGCCCACGCACACACACACACACATAACACGTAGCGCAGGGATGAACTTCACATTAGTTGCAGTTTTGTGGTTATAACGCGTCTTTAGGTCCCCCCCCCCCCGTCTGCCTCGGCCTCTCCGCCTCTCTGCCGTCTTCCCGTCATCTTCCTCCTTAAACCGTCGCTCCCTTTCTCCTCCGTTTAATAATCTAGTTCCTCTGTTTCTCCGAGTGGGCTCCCACCGCCCCTGCTAGACCTCCACAACAACACACACACACACGCACACGCACACAAACGCACACAAGAGCCGGTGACGTCACTCAGCTCTCAGCATGCCCGAGGGATTTCTGTTGTCATGGTGACCCAGTCACATGAACTACGGGACTGTACCAGTGTGGCTGTCAATGCATGTTGGAACACAAACAGGCAGAAACACACGCGCAGACCCGCACACACGCACACACACACATAACAAAGGAAGAACGATAAGCAATGAGCAGGGCGATACTTCGACATTATTTTGGACCTCACTTCTATACAAGTGGTCACATTAACAGCCAAACGCCGTGTTTTCAATCGAAACACCGAGTTGTACCGCCCGTTACGATTGTGACCGTTAGCAAAGTTACACCTCCGACGAACACAAAAAACAGATATACTCAGGGATATAATCCTCAAACTATATCAGTGGTAGAACCTATGGTAGTACGCAAGGGCCCATGTGGGTATCCGTTATTTCATGTGACTAGAGTGACAAACAAGTGTGGCAAGACGCACAAGGCCGTATAACCAGGACATAACATCAGTAGAAGATAAACCTGTTTATGCCCAGAAGTGGGATAAGTGACATTCCATCATGTAAAGTTTGACCCTTATTACGCAGAAAACAGTGGCGGCAAATCAAGACAACCATTAGACCGTCGAAGGGGGAGGACCGAAGACATCCTAACGTCATCCCTGCATCGACAGAGAGGCCAACATGTCCTGATCAACAAGGTCCCTGACTAACAGCAGGACATTGACTGACGCAAGTAGATTGTTCACTAGATGTGTGAGCGGTATAAAGACGGGCAGGCTTTTGTCTGATTTTCAGTCACTCTGCAGACCCGACTCAGACTTTGTTGATTCGTCAATAAAAGACTTATTTTGAAGGATCCTCGTCTCACTGAGTTTTTTTTGTGTGCAAGTTCTCTGTATCGCCGGCCACCACAAACCTTTAAAGAATATATGTACAAAGTGTGACGGTTGTGTCTGTTAAACACACAATGGGCCGGTCACACACACAGACTGGCATGTATCGACTCCCAGTGGTGCTTGAAAGTTGGTGACCCCTTTAGAATTTTCGATATTTCTGCATAAATATGACCTAAAACGTCACCAGATTCCTTTCAGAGTTCTGACGTGGGCACTGTTTAGAGTTCCCCCGGAAGTGGAGCCGTGTTTCCTGCAGCCTAGCGGTTAGCTTGTTGCCACGAGAGGTTGTGCTGCGTCGGCGTTGTTTTGTGTGGCGAGTAAACGGGATTGACTCGACTCGATCTCTCCGTCTCCTCATTCCTGCACTCCCACAACTTGGTCATTTATTTATCGAGGAAAATGATCCAATATTACATATCTGTGAGTGGCAAAAATATGTCAACCTTTGCTTTCAGTATCCGGTGTGACCCCCCCCCCCCCCATTGTGCAGCAATAACTGCAACTAAACATTTCTGGTAACAGTTGATCAGTCCTGCACATCGGCATGGAGGAATTTTAGCCCATTCCTTCATACAGAACAGCTTCAACTCTGGGATGTTGGTGGGTTTTCTCACATGAACTGCCCGCTTCAGGTCCTTCCACTACATTTCAATTGGATTAAGGTCAGGACTCTGACTTGACCACTCCAAAACATTGGCTTTATTCTTCTTTAACCATTCTTAGGTAGAACGACTTGTGGGTCGTCGTCTTGCTGCATGACCCACATTCTCTTGAGGTTCAGTTGATGGACAGATATCCTGACATTTTCCTTAAGAATTCGCTGGTATCATTCAGAATTCATTGTTCCATCAATGATGGCAAGCCGTCCTGGCCCAGATGCAGCAAAACAGGCCCAAACCATGATACTACCACCACCATGTTTCACAGATGGGATAAGGTTCTTATGCTGGACTGCAGTGTTTTCCTTTCTCCAAACACAACGCTTCTCATTTAAACCAAAAAAGTTCTATTTTGGTCTCATCCGTCCACAAAACATCTTTCCAGAAGCCTTCTGGTTTGTCCACGTGATCTTCAGCAAACTGCAGATAGGCAGCCATGTTCTTTTTGGAGAGCAGTGGCTTTCTCCTTGCAACCCTGCCATGCACACCACTGTTGTTCAATGTTCTCCTGATGGTGGACTCATGAACATGAACATTAGCCAACGTGAGAGAGGCCTTTAGCTGCTTAGAAGTTACCCTGGGTTCCTTTGAGACCTGGCCGACTATTACACACCTTGCTCTTGGAGTGATCTTTGATGGTCGACCACTCCTGGGGAGGGTAACAACGGTCTTGAATGTCCTCCATTTGTACACAGTCTGTCTGACTGTGGATTGGTGGAGTCCAAACTCTATAGAGATGGTTTTGTAACCCTTTCCAGCCTGATGAGCATCAACAACGCTTTTTCTGAGGTCCTCAGAAATCTCCTCTGTTCTTGTCATGATACACTTCCACAAACATGTGTTGTGAAGAGCAGACTTTGCTAGATCCCTGTTCTTTGAATAAAACAGGGCGCCTACTCACACATGATTGTCATCCCATTGATTGAAAACACCGGATTCCAATTTCACCTTCAAATTAACTGCTAATCCCAGAGATTCACATACTTTTGCCACTCACAGATATGTAAAATTGGGTCATTTTCCTCAATAAATAAATGACCAAGTACAATATTTTTGTCTCATTTGTTTAACTGGGTTCTCTTTATCTACTTTTAGGACTCGTGTGAAACTCTGATGATATTTTAGGTCATATTTATGCAGAAACATAGAAAATTCTAAAGGGTTCAAAACTTTCAAGCACCCCTGTAACACTAAGTGTGTAGTTTTGTTTTGTTTTTGTGTGCGGCTTCATTGGGGGGCCAAACTGGATCAAAGGCTGTTGATTCTCGCTATAGAGTGGTACAAACAGGGTCAATATGTTCCACGATTAATCAATCCAACAAAATTGATTGTTATACCATTTACACACGGTACCATTAACAACAAAGAGCGAGGCTAGGCCTTGGACAGCCTCTCCCATGAGCCCGCTAGCTTCTCAGCTACAATGGATAAAACGTCCAATTATTTAGAATCAGCTGGGTGAGTGCTTTCAACTAACTTCTCCCAATATTTTTCTTTGCCTCTTGGGAGAGTGTATACTTTCAGGAAGCTCTCGCTGATTGCTGACCCAGTTGGCCTCAGGCACAATTAACCATAAGCCAATCAAAATGGCCCCAGCTAAAAGGCAGGCTAAGAAACTGGAGGAAACCAGTTTGGGTTGTTCAGTGATGGTTATGCTGCTGCTGCTGTTGCTGCTGTAATACATGGGGGAGGGGGGGGGTAGAGTTCATGCTGTACTGAAGGCTGTAATGAATGATTTTCTTCTGCTCACCCACTTCCACCCCACCCGCTACCTGTTTGGTTCTGTTTCTGTGTATTGTATGGGAGATTCTCACGCCTAGTTCTTGATAGTTATCAATAGACTCTAAGTTGGTACACACACACACACACACACAAACAGATCCATTCATCACCAAACCCAAAAGTCAAATTCCCACTTTTTTGCCCCCTCCCCAATGGTATACGGCCTGCCGATCCGGGCAGGGCTGCAAACTACCACATGCCTCCACCAATACATGTGGAGTCGCCAGCCACTTCTTTTCACCTGACAGTGAGGAGTTTCACCAGGGGGACGTAGCGCGTGGGAGGATCACGCTATTCCCCTCAGTTCCCCCTCCCCCCCGAACAGGCACCCCGACCGACCAGAGGAGGCGCTAGTGCAGCAACCAGGACAGCGCCGTGTATAGAGAGTCTGGCCATCCTTTGAACTTTGCAACATGCGCTGTGATTGACTGAGAGCCTGTCACGTGCTTGATGGGCGCCATGTTGCCTACCAACGTCTGGCTCTGTCATCATGACGTTTCTGCTCGGCTGGGACAAGGCCGTATGATGCATCGATTGTCACAGGATGCACAAAGGAGGGCAGTTTGGACCGTAAAGATTGACAGGCTGGGCTGGTCCCCCTCAGCTTATTCCGACTTGTGCTCGGTGAGTTCATTTCAGTGTTTACCATTTTTCGATAAACTAACTTCCCTAGAGCAATCTGAGAGTCTGTAAGGTACTGATGTGTTGAAATCAGTTGTATAGCACACCCAAGCCACGTATAACCGTTGACAGAAATCAGGCAAATGTAAACAGCGTCAGATTGTCATATGGGATGGATTGAGTGACAGGTCTGGGCCTGAGCCGAGGCAGTGTGTGGGTAGTGTTGAGATAAACCAGACAAGAGCCCCGATACAGAACAGACGCTGCACTGGGTAAACCTCGAAACAGGTAGGCCTGATATTTCTCAAGTGTCCCTGATATTATTGCTCATTATCATTCACTAGCAGCCTACTGCAGTGGTTCTCAACCTTTTTGGGGTCCTGGACCTCCTGCGTATTTTTGATCTACCCTGAGGACCCCTCCACCTGATCTTGGGGGAGGGGGGTTGCAATTTGTAGAAACAGTAGAAACTGCATTTTAAATTGCATTATAGCATTTATCCACTCTTTGGGGCAAAAATAAGAGCTTTCAGTTGTAACTTAGATATAGTTAATAAAACAGAATTCTTATGCAGTAACTTTCAGATATATGTAACAAAACAGAATATGTATTCAGTAACTTTCAGATATATGTAACAAAACAGAATATGTATTCAGTAACTTTCAGATATATGTAACAAAACAGAATATGTATTCAGTAACTTTCAGATATATGTAACAACACAGAATATGTATTCAGTAACTTTCAGATATATGTAACAAAACAGAATATGTATTCAGTAACTTTCAGATATATGTAACAAAACAGAATATGTATTCAGTAACTTTCAGATATATGTAACAAAACAGAATATGTATTCAGTAACTTTCAGATATATGTAACAAAACAGAATATGTATTCAGTAACTTTCAGATATATGTAACAACAGAATTTTTATGCAGTAACTTTTAACAATGCAAACGGGAGCGAGATCTCTTATTAAAATACAATAGATTACACTTGTGAAACAGATGTAATTAGAGAAAAAAGTCCTGTTACCCTTTATAGTTTAGGCAGATAAAGGTCTCAGTCACATTTGAGTAAAATAATCATATTTCTATAAATGTCATAGGATCTTTTTTTTAAAGATATTTTATTTTCACGGACCCCTTGCAGTTACACCACGGACCACTAGGGGTCCGCGGACCCCCGGTTGAGAAACACTGATATAAAGCATACTTTCCGAACAGATGACTTGTCCTGACTGAGCCCGGCTAAAGAAATTCACCACAGCTTGCATCCTCACATTACAGCCTTGCCTCCTCTCTAGGTGTCCCTCTCTGCACCTTTACTATAAATGTGGTCGTGTAACATGATTAGTGGAACCAAATTACACCATCGCCAGTGGCGGCTGGCGCTAACAATTTCTTGTTGGGGGGGGCGCAATTTACCTTGGTGCAGCACACCTGACAGCTGCTTTAATTTCCACAGCTGCCAGACGTGCTGCGCCAAGGTAAATTGCGCCCCCCCCCAAAAAAAATGGTTAGCACCATCACTACAAGACACCATGTAATCAGCGCCATAAATTCATCAGATTACTGCACCTGATGCACCCGCTGCTCTTGAGCAAGACACAGTGATTTCTCATGCTAACAGATGACGGTAAAGAGAGAGAGATGTTAGTTCTACTGGCAGCCACCGCAGAAGTGGCCTCACTCTCAATTTATCCCAGCATTTGTTTTGCATATTATTTAATGTTATTCACTGTAGAAGGCCTCGACTTAAACACCGCTGGAGAGAGGGAAGTTCCCTGATGGCAGCGTTTGTGGGGAATGGGCTGAGTTTGGGGTAACAGGAAAAAATACCAGTGCTGCACAATAAATTCAGTAAAATACTCGCGGCACATGCAGTGGTGTTTAACTGATTATTCATCCATGCTGGAGGGGTTTGAGACGGCTTTCACGAGATTCACCACAAACCCCCCCCCTCTCATCTGTCTCTCCATCCTCTCTATCGATCTAGTCTCTTTACTTTCTTTAGCATCGCTCGTCTCTGTGCATGTTCCTATGAGTCACAGCTGCCATTAAATCATCTTTAATGGTCTTTGGATCCCAGTCTGGAGAGCAGAATGCAGCAGTTGAGATTCACCTCATGGTCTATAATGCACATCAGGACAAAGGCTGTCGTTGACTTGAGTAGAGGGCTCAGCCTGCTTTTGACCAATGCGTGTTTATAGCTGCATTTCCATCCACCTGAGTGGAAATGCTGAAAATTCAAAGAATTCTGGCAAAAAAACAAAAAAAAAAGTTTTTACACGCCAGGGTGGTTGCGGAAAAGTTGTGTGTCCAAAAAAAAATGTGGTTAAATTTGCGACGCATTTGGATGGAAACCGGATTAACGAGCTGTACAGCCGCCATGATCATGACCTAACTGACTGCACTGCAGCAGTTGTGTGGAGCAGAGCACTAACTGTGGACCGGCTGTACAACAGCTTTTTAACAGATTTACTGAAGGCCTGTGGCCTTGCTTAACAAATTATGTGGTACAGGCAGCACTAAAGAAAAAATATCACATTTTGACTTTAGTCAAAAAACGTGCGGATGCCTATTCGAGGTCCTGTTTTTAAAGATGTACCCGAGTCTTGTCTCTAGAATAAGCCTGTGCTAGCCTGGGAATCTGAACACCCATATGTGAGGATGTGATAATAGTTGAGATATTATTGGCACGTGGTACCACCATCACCTATAGCAATTGACATCCTATAAAGGCTATGTCTGGTACTCAATTACGCAGCGATGCAGTTTGTCATGTTTCCCCAATAGTTGTGACAAACCTTGTTTGGTCATGAAATATTGATTATCACTGTCATTTTCTTTCATTAGCCATCTTTGCTGAGCACGATGACTTTGTCCCAGTTGCTAATTTCCAAACATGCTCCGTGCATTACCTTATTACCCGTTTCCACTTCCTTGAAAGGACATCCGTATATCACAGTCTGGGAAGCTCTGTCTTCGCAGCAACAGGATGCGGCCTGCAAACTTTGCTTAGGTCAAGTAATGTAATGTGATTGAGTCACTTGCCAACGTCCCGCACTAACATGACCAGTAGGAAGTGACCTGGCCTGCGTAACTGCATCTTCTCTAGCTTAACCCTGGACAGACTCTAATCAACATATTACACTGCGAAGCGATTGAGGCACAATCGAACAATTCAAATCAGCAATTGAAATTTGTATATTTCTACTCTTTTTAATGTTAGAGGCACACACTTAACACGTTTTGGTTGAGATTCGTTTGAGTTGTAACAATTAAAGGTGTTTGGTAATGTTGTGACACATCCGACTGGTCGAAGGATCAATCGGGAGGCCCGCGAATTGAATCTCAAACCTTCACACACTGCATATGCTGACTGTCCATGGCGATCTGGCCAGTGCAGACTCTCCACCATCTTGAAAATCAGCCATCATGGCGAAACCAGGGCTATAATCCGCCTTTAAGTGTCTAGTGTGTTCAAAGCCTTATTGTCAATGCATTCATCGCTAAATTTAACACTAGAATGACCGGGATTCCATTCCTACCTAAAATGACCATAGGCGGTCAAAATGACTGCCGGTTTTTTAAACTCTGTATTCTGTCAAGATAAATACCCAATTGTCCGCGGTGGTGCAGCGGTCTAAGCATCGGCTTTGTATCGATGCAGTTGCCCACTTGGGACCGGGGTTCGCGCCCCGGTCTCGTCAGATCCGACTATGGCCGGACTCGATGAAGCAGCAATGATTGGCAACGCTGTCTTCGGGAGGGGGGTGGAGTCGGCTTGTGTTCGTCACATGAATGCGTCTCTGTGTGTGTCGGAAAAAGCAGCGGTTCGGCCTGGAGTCGCCTTGTCCCGGAAGTGGCGAGGCGACTCCTTCCGAGACCGCGGGCGGGAGAGATGCAGTTGGCGAACGCATGCAGCACGAGGGTGGGCGTTTGAACTAGAATAGGGATCGACTGGCCACTAAATTGGGAGAAATCAGAAATAAATGTAAGGAAAAAAGATAAATACCCAATTGAGATATGAATGCATTGTATGTCTGTTAGGAAACGACTGACACCAGAATTAAAATTTCAACAACTATGTAAACTACTAATAAGACCCGTTAGTCCCTAGCTAACGGGTCTGACCCTTTAGCCGAGCGGTTAGTGATGTCGCCTTGTGGCGCAGTACACCCCGTATCGAATCCCGCACCGGGCAAGAAAATAACCGATTACATTGGTGGCAGCGGTGGGATCCGGAAGTGTGCAGATCCTCAGAAGTCTCTTCGGAGCGCGGGAATAACAAAGCGGGAGGGCGCGCTTCCGGGGAGGGTGACGACTGTAAACTGCTAATAAGACCCGTTAGCCCCCTAGCTAACGAGTCTTACCCTTTAGCCGAGCGGTTAGTGATGTCGCCTTGTGGTGCAGTACACTCCGTATCGAATCCCGCACCGGGCAAGAAAACAACCGGTTACAACTGCAACGCTGTTTTTAAACAACTTAAACTTCAGTGAGACGCTGTCGAACTTGAATAGCAAAATTGAAAAAGTGAAAATATTACCTGATAAACAAAAGGAAAAACACATATTGCTAATCTAACAAACGTAACGAGGCCCATAAAACGTGAAATGTAAAAAAAATAACCATTAAAACAGTCCAAAACAATGACCAGCACTTAAAACCCACTAGAACGACCGTGAGCGGTCAATATGACCGCCGACGGTTTTTAAACTCTATATTCTGTCAAGATAAACACCCAGTTGAGCTATTAATGCATTGCATATGTCTGTCAGGAAACGACTGGCACCAAAATGGACATTCTAACAACTTTAATACTATTTTTCAGACAATTTCAAATCGCCACTCTCCAACGCCTCGGGGGCCACGGTGCGCCTGACACGGCGTCTGTACCCAGACATGTTGGCCTTAATCCCAAATTACGCCAGTGTGTTTCTAGGAGAGAGCAATTCGCAAAGGAAATGACGTCATAAACGGTGACATGACGACCACGCGCGGTCATTTTGACCGCTCGTGGTCGTTTCAGGTCGATCTTATCATAACCTTTTTTTCTGTGCAATTGATCTAAAACTCATTTTAACGCAACTATATGCAATTTTCAGAGCACTCAGGGAGCGGCAGGTCTGTATCCCCCCCCCACCCACCCACCCCCCACAAAGTTATTAAACTTTGAAAATCCAAAACTGTCAGAATGACCGCCTTGCTCGTTCTGTTAATGAGAAATCTTGATCTATCTGAGACATATTTATTTTATTTTTTTTGCATTCTGCAAATCATTTGGCTGCGGACGCAGCTGTGTGACGGCATGGGGGTCATAGAGCAGCGGCTTTCAGACTTGACCAGCGTGAAGGAGAGTCCTTCACCACGCGCCATGTTCAGATTCAGCGGATTAACACTATGACTCACAATTACGCAACAGCCGCTCATAAACACGTATTGCAAGCGGCCACAGCACAGAACAACGAGTGTGTCTGTATGTGTGTGTGTGTGTGTCTGTATGTGTGTCTGTGTGCGTGTGAGTGTGTTTTGTGCACGCATGTGCCCGTACGGTTTATACATGGCTTCCGTGTGTGTATGTGCGCGTTTGCGTCGGTATAGCGGCTGTGTGTGGTTGCAGCGTTTTATCGTCTCTTTCAATCCAATAATCCCGACTGCCCAGCTTGCCGTGGATCAATATTGCGACATTAGTCGGTATTACATGACACGGGGCCACGCCTCTATCCGCCCCTCCTCCATCCACTCCCCCCAGGCTGCTCATACAGTGGGACTGGCAGGAGTGGGTACTGGAAGGCCAGCAGAAGACCGGAGGGGACAGAGCCAGACTAGCCACCGTGAGAACGGAGTGGTCCGTGGGCTACTAGAAGGACAAAAGGAGACGCAGCCTCCTCTCTCCTGCTCTCTCCTGCTCTCTCCTTCTCTCTCCTGCTCTCTCCTGCTCTGCACGTGAAGACACATGCCAACACGCCTCCTCCAACGCATCTTTTACCGTCTCTTTAGTGCTCACCAAAATTGCCTCTTCCTTCATTGCCTCTTCCTCTCCCTCTCCGCCCCTCTGTCTCCGTCACGCGCTCTCTTCTCTCTTTATCTCGTCTAAAGAACTCTGACCTTTACCCTTCTGCCACACACACACACGCGCCAGACGCACACGCTCACACGGACGCACTCAACCGGCGCCTCTCCGCTAACGTGTTTGCTCCGTCGGCATGTAGACTGGCCGCTCGGTGTATTTTCACTCTCAAAGTATTAACTTATCTACACATTAGCAATGCATTAACATACTGCAACCCCCCCCCACACACACACACACACACACATACACACATGCACACACAGTTCTCCATCCCTCCACTCCACTCGTGCACATAAATCAAAGGCCGAGAACACTTGACATCATTACTATACTCGGGAGTTGGGATCCGGCAGCCTCTCTGCAGACCGGCGCAAATTGGTCGGCATTGATTTGCTCTACATTTGCTGGGGCGAACATCTGCCTGCTGCTCTCATGTAAGAACACAAGACAGATGGACAAGCTCCACCCCCCCCCCACCCCCACCCCCAAGGCAGAAAACTAACCTATCCTGGGTGTCCGGGCGGCGTAGCGGCCTATTCCGTTGCCTGCCGACACGGGGAGTCGCCGGTTCGAATCCCAGTGTAACCGCTGGCTTGGTCGGCTGTCTCTATAGCTAGAAAAGTGCTGTATCAAAAGCAGCTTGAACGATTGAATGATTGACAGTTGGTCGTGTCTGCAGGTATGTGTCCTGCTCGCTGCACTGGCGCCTCCTCTGGTCGGTCGGAGTGCTTGTTCAGAGGGGGGGGGGATAGCGTGATCCTCCCACGCGCTACGTCCCCCCCGGTGAAACACCTCACTGTCAGGTGAAAAGAAGCGGCTGGCGACCCCACACGTATGGGAGGAGGCATGTGGTGGTCTGCAGCCCTCCCCGGGTGGGCAGCGGGGGGTGGGGCAGCGACCGGGACCATCGGGCTCTGTGCGTAACTGTAGCGCACTGACTTCCGGTTTCCGCTGCAGCGGTCATACCAGCTTCCCGTTTGGGGGCGTGTGCTGTTGACGATGGCATATTTTTCGCGACGCCTGCAAGATGTACCACGGATACACGTCAGCGACACGCGCACACAACTGTCCACAAACTTTCACCCGCACCACCTAAAAATATGCGCTCGTCAGTAGCACACGCCATCAAACAGGAAGCTGGTACGACCGCGGCAGCAGAAAGCGGAAGTCGGTGGACGATAGTTATGCACAGGGCCGTAAAAGTGTGCGGGGCTTTTGGGGGGGGGGCTTGGGGGGGGCTAACCTATCCTGAGTGGCCATGTTGGCTGGGAAGACAGGAAATTCCTTCACTTGCAGCATTTTACAACGAACTGGGCCTTCGCATCTAGCGGCCGCCTGCAATGTGAGATGAATAGATGATCTACAGACAACAAGATAAACACTACACTTGAGCTCACTTATGGAAAACTGATTTAGCCTCCTATTTAATTGACTTGATAAGCATGCTTAATGAGGATGAAATATATCTTTTTTCCCCCCACACATAAAACCTGTATTTCTCTCGGGTCAAAGTCACGC
Source organism: Lampris incognitus (assembly GCF_029633865.1). NCBI lineage: Eukaryota > Metazoa > Chordata > Actinopteri > Lampriformes > Lampridae > Lampris > Lampris incognitus. Next base: position 9,947,500 of record NC_079216.1, on the reverse strand, counting down.
GTGGCCTCTATCTGAGCGGAAAAGGCAGTTCGCTTTGAGTCTGATCTCTCCTTTTCGTTGTGTATTGAACCTCCTTGCATGGACAGAGTCTCCCGGGACCGGATGCAGGGGGAGCTGAGCTCCGGCGGTACACCGGATCCGGCGACCCTGCCCCGAGATGCCACGGACGTGAGGAACTGGAGGGAAGGTGCAGCATTCCTGTTTCTATTCGAGACCTCCTTAACAAGCACACGGGTCACTGAGTGGGATTGCCGGCCCCCCCGGAAGACCGCGTACTTCCTCCCACACACACACACACACATGTGCCAACGCAAAGGGGGGGGGGATGCTATTTTTAAAA